>NW_028128693.1:0-132998 GCF_965231255.1 Vanellus vanellus | reverse complement strand
CAAGGGATCCTTTCTCACGGGAGGGGAAGCAACTTGTGGGATCTTGGGTGAGGCACAGGGCCACAGTGCTGAGCAGTAAGGTGAATTTCATGTTTCATGTTAATTTCATGTTCATGTTGACTTCTAAAATCTAGGTTAACATGTTTCCTTCGACTTGGGGATAGCGATGCGATCCTCTAGCTGAACACCAGGAATAAAACACAGGATTTTTTGGTGGCTGATTTTTAATCCATGTGAGTGTTGTGGAGGAGTGGCCTGAAAAGAAACCAATCTGCATTGAGATGTTAAAGACCTAATTCTTTTTTTTTAGCTCTAGCTGTTAATGGCTTGTCCAATATTGGCAGCAAATGACTGCTGCCTTTTCTGTTGGCAGGGCAAAGGCAAGGAACTGTGGGACTGGAAAGAGCAGCCTTAGTGCCGCTGCCTAGAAGGAAGAGCGGAGCAGCTAATGGAGTCTGCTTCAGTGCATAGATCCTGTCTTTAGGCAGATGGTCTGCTGGGGGGGTTTTCAAGTGGTTTTGTTGAATCCAAGCTAGCTTGAGCTATTTCTCATTGCTCCTGTAGTGTCCATGTGTGTTCTGTTGAGGCAATATGCTTAAGCCCAAAGCTTCCCAGACTAACCCACCTCTTCACGAAATACGGTAACTGCCTGAGCCCAAATTCTCGAGTGGTTTGGATTGCTTGTTTGCTCTCTCTCCAGTAGGGCTTTGATATTTTGTCGCTGCCGATGAAGCAGCAGCTGCAGAATGAAGGCTGTTACCTGGATGTGCTCTACTGCCAAAACCTTGTGATTTTGGTGTGCTTTTGCTTTTGACTGCGCATTGGAAATGCCACAGCAGACTTTTGGGAAGCACTGGCAACATGAGCTGACTTCAGCAGGATGTGCGGTGTTGAGAAAAAACCCAAGCAGCCCCGAGTTTGCCAGACTGGCACTGAAAACTAGGACCCTCAGTATTGAAGGATGCTTTGGGAAACTAGTCAAGTGTGTCTCAGTTTTAGTTTGGTAGACGTCCGTGATCAACGGCTCTCAGCAAAAGGCCCGAGAGATGCTTTTTGGAAAGCAAATTCTGATGTGCCTTTCTGAGCTGAGCTCTCACTCCTTTTCTTCCCGTGACTGGTGAGAGAAAATCCAATGGTCAGTGGATTTTGCAATCCGGGAAGTCTGTGTGGATTTTCTCCCTCTTGTGCTATTCAGTCAACTGGTTAGGGAGCGTGTTTTCGGGAAGGAAATGTAGAAAATTAGAGCTGCGTTTTACCATTGGAAAATCAATGGGCACAGGTTTGGTAAGGAAAACACATGAGACTGAAAGAGATCTTGTGGGCTACAGTCAAGGAGAAAAGAGTTGAACGCTTCCTAGTACGGAAACTTCCTTTTTTCCCTCCATTGGAAAAGACCTCTGGTGCTTCTTAAATATTGGAAAATGCATTGAGTTAGCTCATTTCATGAATCCCATTTGTGCAAGTCATCAACAGGTCAATGAAGAAACTGTAACAAACCCAGACCAGAGTGAATTCAGAAAATAAACTGGAAAGTGAACAGCTGCTTTCGTGGACAGTGTTCTAGATGTGGTTTCTGGCACTGTCTTTCACTGTTGTTGATTATTTCCATGCAGTTTCTTGTAACAGGGCATGTTTAGCGCAAGCCCCATTAGCAGGGGATTAAAAAGGCATCTGGAAAAGGTTTATCTCCTTAACTCTGTATTGGAGAGCAGCTTTGGGAAGCAACCTTTACCGCAAGACTGACTTTGTCAAGAAAGCTGCTTGGGGTTTTGTCCCTCCAAAAATCCTGAACCCTCCTTGTCAATCCGTGTTATTCCTTTTGAGATTGCCTTGACAAAGCTTGAATGTTTTTGACTGAAGGCGACTTTGGTCAGAGCCTGCTTTTGTATGCACATAATAGTATGTGTAGGGTTGCCTAATCGCAGCTTTTTGTTGTCCAAGTTTGTTTCTCTGCATTCGGGAAGAGCCCACGAGTGTTATAGCTTTAGTGAGAATCAGCCGTTGCAAATCTTGCCTTGACTGTAGCCTTTTGGCTCTGCGTTAGCATGAGAGTGAAGTAGTGAGACTTCAGCTGGACAAAAGGAGCAAAATATCTGGCTCCAGGAGATCCTCCTGTTGGTTCCTAGCACAGGCATTAAGTGATCTCCAATGGCCTTTTTCCTGTGCGTTTCCCACGGGTGTGAGGGGGTGTAAGTCTTTCACTAGGATGCCGCTCGAAGGTGGACGCTGATGTGGAGGAAAGACACATCCAACAAAGTGTCCGTCAAAAAAATATGTAATTTTTTTATATTATATAATATATAATTCCAAGAAAAATAATGCAGAAACATGAAATTAGATCCTGTTTCCACTTCCACCTCTGGCATTTCAGTCAAAAAATGATCTCTTTATTACAGTCATGCTAAGAGCAGGGAATGGAATGGGATACAATGGAGAGGCGAGGAAGCGAAGCGAAGCGAAGCGAAGCGAAGCAAAGAGAAGAGAAAAGAAGAGAAGAGAAGAGAAGAGAAGAGAAGAGAAGAGAAGAGAAGAGAAGAGAAGAGAAGAGAAGAGAAGAGAAGAGAAGAGAAGAGAAGAGAAGAGAAGAGAAGAGAAGAGAAGAGAAGAGTTTAGTGGGTAGATGTTGCAAGGGATCCCAGTGTTTTGGAGAAAGCACGGGAGCCCTGCCAGGTGTGGGAAGGATCCTTGCACCCAAGGTTGATCAGGCCAGGAGCCTTTGGCGGCTCTTGGGAGCCCCTGAGATGTGTCCGGGTTGAGGCAGAATAGGGCTTGGTCATCTCCTGGGAGGAGGGACCAGCCTGTGGGAGGAGGAAGCAGGTAATGCTCACATACTCAGAGAATAGCCGATCGCCAGCACTGGGGTCAGGAAGGAATTTTCCCCCGGGGCACATTGGCACTGGTTCCTGCGGTTTTTTTTGCCTTCCTCTGCAGCATTGAGCACGGCCCCTTGCCAGCGCTCCTTTGGGCCATTTTGGTTAGGTGTCTGCTGCTCCTGCTCCACATAGGTGGCCCTCGTGCCCCGCATCCGGGGGGAAGAAGCTTTCTAGTCTCTAAGGGCGGGCCCTCAGGGTGGCCCCCATGGGTTGCTTCTTGTGCTCTGTAGCACTGAACACAGCCCCTTGTCAGGGCTCCTCTGGGCCCTTTCGGCTCTCTTCTTGCCAGCTGCTCTTGCACCTCCAAGGCACCACTCGTGCCCTGGCTCTCTCGGGCTCTCTTGCCCATTGCAAGTTTGGAGCGGGAGTGAGCTCTGCTCTTCCTGTGGCTCCATGTCGCCAGGGGTTCTTGCTCGTTTTGGAAGGCGACAGGTGTGGTTGTCATTGGTATGTGTCATACTTTTGAAAATGCCTCAAGGTACCACCCACGTTATCTTCTTCTGTTGTGTGTGATTGGTACCAATGCCCATTCATCCAGTTCTCGCTGTTCAAGACAAAGGAACTCCTTGGCCTTTATTCCTGCTACAACTTTCTGTGGCTCTGTGGCTTTCCTTTGCCAGGCTGCAAGGGATGTGTTTTCAAGCTAAACTGCATCGGCCTGTTCCTGGCCACACGTGTGAATTGTGTTCATGCTTGTGAGCACTGGCTCGGAATAATAACGCAGAAGCATGAAATTAGATCCTGTTTCCACTTCCACCTCTGGCATTTCAGTCAAAAAATGATCTCTTTATTATAGTCATGCTAAGAGCAGGGAATGGAATGGGATACAATGAAGAGAGAGAAGCGAAGCGAGAAGACAAGAGAAGAGAAGAGAAGAGAAGAGAAGAGAAGAGAAGAGAAGAGAAGAGAAGAGAAGAGAAGAGAAGAGAAGAGAAGAGAAGAGAAGAGAAGAGAAGAGAAGAGAAGAGAAGAGAAGAGAAGAGAAGAGAAGAGAAGAGAAGAGAAGAGAAGGAAACAGTTACTGCTTGGCCGGTATTCTTGCTCCACATTCTGTGGCTGTGTGGCTTCCCTTTGCCAGAGTGCAAGGGATGTTTTTTAAAGCTAAACTGAGGAATTCTTCACCCTGCACCTGGCTACACAAGCGCAGTGTTTTCATACACGTGAACATCGGCTCTGAAATGGACTCCAAAAAATAAGATAAAATAACATAAAATAAAATCCTGTTTTCATTTGTAACATTTTTATTTGTGTCTTTGAAAGTTTTTTGGAGCTCAAAACTCCCTGGCATTTCAGGCAAATAATGGTCTCGTTACTTGACTTGTCATCAGTGCAGGTATAGGATTGGGTAGGGTAGGGTAGGGTAGGATACGATAGGATGGGATAGGATAGGATAGGATAGGATAGGATAGGATAGGATAGGATAGGATAGGATAGGATAGGATAGGATAGGATAGGATAGGATAGGATAAACATGTCCCCAATATCCTGTGTGGAATGTAGACTGCACCTGGGAATTGCAGCATTTCCTAAAGACACTTTTGGAAGGAGTCAGGCTCCACACCTCTCAAGCCCTGATGCAGACTGCCCGATTCCAATGGGAATTGTGTCAGTTGCTCCTGATTGTGTCTGAAGTCAATAGGAGTTTGGGCAAATCTGGAAGTGATCCAGATGCATACTCCAAACCTCCCGTGAGGTCCTCAATTGGTCCCTGCTGCATCTAGGGCCATTGGTTAATGGAAATACTCTGAAGGCTCTAGTCGGTAGGAATCATCTCATGTTGAGTAATGCAAATGGCATTATAGTGGTGAGCAAACGATCCCCTTTTTCTCCTCAATGCACTGAAGAAGGGCTGTTTTCACTCGGGGCTGTTCTGCTCCGACAAGGGACTGGGTGGAAAGAGCTGCCCAAGTGCAGCAGCCCTCCTGCTTGTGTGTGTTCAGAGCTGCCTTTTTGCACCTTGCTGCTTCTCGGTCTGTCAGTAATGTAGCTGCAAGTCAGCCGTGAATGAACAAGTGCTGTTTCATTCTAGCGCATGTCACCACGGTGCCAAATGGGGTTTCGTATTCTGTCTCTGAGCACAATGAAGCTAGGCATGTGTTTAAAAAGAGAGAACTGGAAGGACATGAAAATACACGATTAAGCAACAGAATAGTTTGGATTTTTTTTCGGTGAGAGGGAGAGGGGGGAGGTAGTGGATAAAAAGCAAAAAAACACAACCAAACCCCCCAAAAAGCCCTCCAAAACCAAACCAGACCAAAAAGCCCCACTGTTTTTACTTCTGTACTGAGCAAACTTGATATGAAGTGCCTGAGGTGCAGCAGGACTGTGAGTTGAGTGTGTTCCCTGGTTTGCCGCAAGGGCTGGGCTCCAGTAGCCCGTGCTGGCTCCATGGCTCCACGTGGGAGCAAAGCAAGTCGTGCTGTTGATTAGAAAGCAAGGTGTAAAAAGATAGCTGACACCATGGCGGGCTGCTTACTGGCTGCGGGCATCAAGACCTTAAAAGCCAGAGGAGCTCAGGACCTGACAGAGGTGTTTTTTTCTGTGGACCCAGTTTTCACAGCAAAGCTCCGCTTCCGTCTTTTCTTCCTACCACCAAGACGAAGATTTTGTCTCCGTGTCTCATGAGCCAGAGATGCAATGCGGCTTCCCTGCCCATTGGCAAAGCACACTTGCATTTGAATGCTCCCGTACTTCTTCTTTGATCAGTAAGAGTCAGGAAGCAGGCAGAAGAGATGAGCCCATGGCTTGTATCCCACCAAAGAGAGTAGGGCAGCAAGGTGGGGGCAATCAAGGTCTCCTCTGCTGTTGTGAATACCAAAAGGTGCAGTAGTGAAGTGCATGTGGGAGCTAGCCAGGATGATTTTCTAGGTGGTAATGGGTGAGGAAAATCAGAGAGGAGAGCATTTTTTATGTTTTTCAATCATTTTTTCTTGGCTTTTTTCTTGGGTTTTTACTGGGTTTTTACTGGGTCTTTCTTGGTTTTGATTGGTTTTGGAATTGTTTCTTGGCCAGTCTTGCCAAAACTCCTTCCTGTCAGAAGCGAACTCTTCTGTTTCTCCAAAGGCAGAGCTGTCTCTTCTTGAGTGGTTTGGATTGCTTGTTTGCTCTCTCTCCAGTAGGGCTTTAATATTTTGTCGCTGCCGATGAAGCAGCAGCTGCAGAATAAAGGCTGTTACCTGGATGTGCTCTACTGCCAAAACCTTGTGATTTTGGTGTGCTTTTGCTTTTGCCTCCCCGCAGGTGCGACCCCTCTACGCTTTTCCTCTTCGCACCCTCCAGCGGGGCAAATAACCAAGTTAGCTGCCTTGGGTGTTAGAGCACTAAGTGTGAGCAAGAGCCTCTCTGCATACCATTCCTTGGCATCAACTATAAGCATAGGTCTTATCACTCTGAGAGGGAGGAGTTTCTGCACAATGTGCTGTTAATTGCAGTAGTTAGTAGAGGCTTAGCTAAAAAGTGAAGTTACTGAACAGAACACTGGTTCTGTTTTACTTCAAACCAGGACAGGTGCTACTTGTTCCCACGATGTCATTGGTGGAGTTGATGATTTCTGTTAAAGAGAAATGAGAAAAGAACGGTCTCGGAGGGGAAGGCCAGACAGGTTACCCCCTTCTGTGATGCAGGATATGTCATAGGCTTTTCTGCAGGGAGCCATAAATCAGCTTTTGCAGTTGGGCACACAGCACAAGTTCCCACCACTCCAGTAATTTTACCTCTTTGCCATCCAGGTCTTAAGCCCATCTCGTCAGCACCTTGTTGTGTAACAATTGAAATTTCCTGCAGGATTAATTAAAAATGTTGTTAATTGCTTTTGAGGACCAACTGGAATTCAAACAGAAGGGTCATTCTCATTTAGCCATTGGTAAGTTTCTACTTTCCAGACAGGTAGGTCCAGTCGCCGTGCAGGCACAATTCGTTTTTTGGGTTTTATGTTTTGTACCTGCTCTCTGTATAGGGGAGGAGGGGTAAATTTTCTCCCTTGAAGCCGGCGAGGGAGGAGTTGGAGTGTTTGCATGGTCGTGTTTCCGGAACTCTTGAATTAGACTCAGAATGATGCCAGGAGGCTGTTTCTGAATCGCGGCTCTAGGAATTCCTCGAGCCAACAGTTGTTTCCGTAGTTCCTTTCTCCACTCCTGGCCCCTTAACTTTCTGTCAGAGGATTTGAGTTCCTGGGGACATGCATATGATTCATAGTCTCATGCATTACCATTGCCCAGGATGGACCTCCCCGTGACCGGACTCATCTTTACCCTCACCCTCTTCAGTGGCCTGTATTAAATCTATAAATTCATGGAGATTTAAGTTCCTCTGGATGCCATCTCTTTTTGCAATAAGGAAAGGTTTGAGTGCGAAAGGGGCTCCTTTTATTAATGGTTTAAGCATGGCAGGAGTTACAGGTGCCGAGACAGGAGCACCAGTGCAGTCACATTCATGCACGGCTTGAATAGAGGCAGCCTTTGTAAAAGCTGGGGAGAGCTCATTTAGAGATTTGCTCGGTATTAATAGGGGTTCTCCCCTCTCTGAGACATTCATGCCACCAGCCCAATATGCTACTCTGCTGGTGAGTGAGTGGGAGTCGTTCAGGGGATCGGGGCCGGCATGTAAAAAGACGCCAGGGACCAGATAGCTCTTGGCTCCCTTGCAACGTAGCAAAACTCCCATAGCTATTCAGTTTCACTTTCTCTAAGCTTACGGCACTAGCCATCTTGTAAACTGGCCATCGGAATTGAAAGGAAATGGGGCTGTGCTTTCTCCTTTACCGCTCCAAGGTCCTGTAGTTACTTCTGATAGAAAAATTGGTCTGACCAATAGTAGGGGAGGCTCAGGGGGATGACAAAAATTAGCTTTGGTCCTTTGTCCTACCTGCCCATCTTGCAGCCACCTCACCAGGGTCTGGGGCTCTCACGTAGGATTAGCCAATGTGTCAGGTACCCAAGGATATTGAAAACAGGGAAAGACTCGTTTACATCAGTTGTTTATATTAGTAGCATGTCCCTTCTCCCCAGGGAAGGTGTTACACACCTGCAGATTGTGTTTGTCTTCATGAGGATGTTAATGCTCTATAAAACACTGCTGTGGAGCAGGTTTTCAAAAGTGTGCCACATTTGGCTATTAAAACACATGGGCATTTCCTTCAAGAGCAGCAGCTCGGCTTTTGGCAGCCTGACCTCCTTGGGCTTTTCAGTTTGCCAAGCAGGAACAAGGTACCCCACTATGGAACGAGCCGTGTCTTCGAGGAGTGCCATATTTGAGAAGTGTCCATGTGTAGGAAACTTCTAAAGAAGCCTGTTGTGCTTTGGGTGTCAGAGTCGGACCGATAGCGACTCTGTCCTTGCTTTAGCTATCAATGTATGCAATGGAAACCACGGCTGCTTTTTCTTACTGTAACAGAAGCTTCGCCTTTTCTGAGTAGGTACAAACTGGGAAGGCAAGGTGGGGTGGTTTTGGACAACTTGGCCACTGACATGAACGCTCGATATTCTCTTTTATTTCTTTCCCCTCCAGAGAAGGGAGAGCATCTGCCTTCGTGGAGAGAAGGATGAGAGAGAACAGACAGACACAAGTTCAAAAAAGAAACTAAACCGCTTTAATGAAAATATCAATAAAAAAGAAAAAGAAAACAAAGAAAGATATACGCTGTCTACAAAACTGTTTCAAGAAAACAAAGGTCCTTTTATTGTGAACATCGCGTGCGGGAGCCCAGGAGTCACAGGGGTTCAGCCACTAACAGGGAATCGGCACCTACAAGGACAGAGTCAGAAAGCACTGGTAAACCCCCAAAGGTGGGAAGAGGCAGGACTTGGTTCCCCTTCCTTTGGGAAACACAGCTGACAAGGAATGGTTTCTGGCCCAGCAGAGGGAGCTACTGCTGGCACTGAGCAGGGGATGGCTCTGGCGCCTTGTCCCCACGGGGAATGCCCTTAGAGACTGTGCGTGTGCAGAGATGCACAGTGCCCCTGTGTCACGCAGCAGGGCTCCATCGGGAGCCCCTGGGAAGCTGCCATGGACTTCTTTCCAAACCCTGCGCAGCACCATCCCTCGCCGTCCCTTGCCAGCCACTTGGACTGACTTCGAGCAGTTTAAGGAGTTGGCAAAGATGGGAAGCAGAGCCTGGTACTCACCTGGGCTTCTTCACCTTCTGCACCTTTCTTCTTTTCTTCAGTCCCTGTCTTTTTCTTCCTTCTTTTCTCTTCTTGATGGTATTCCATCTCCTCTTCCCATGCCTCGGGTCTCTTCCTTTTTCTTCCGTTTTCTGTTGCCTGGATGGAGCCTGCAAACCTTTCCAGCCCACAGTGGGATTAGATAGGTAAACCTGAGATCAACTGGATTAATCAGGTCTCCATTTAAGCAAAGCTCACTCATTTTACCTTCTTTCCTCTGAAAGGCTCCCTTGTTCTTTTGCGGACCCCAGGGAGTCTACCGTGCTCTCTGGGGTGGTTGTAGGCCAAGCGGCAGGTGCCTAAACCAGAAATGTTGGCATTAGCAGATTGCAAGGGACGCCCTGCAGTAGTAAGCGACCGTTTGGCAAATTGTTCCCTTAGCTCTCTAGAGAAGATGCCTTGGGCTGCTTGGCATTAGCCCTTTCTTCCAAGGGCCTCGCACGGGAACACAATGTTCGCATGGGTTTGTGACACTGCTTATTTGGGGGGGCATTCAGCAGGGAGCCTGTGGTCCTGCTGTGGGCAAATCTTGCCCGCTTCATTCTGCTGTGGTTTCTTCTGCCCTCCCTAAAAAGAGCTCTGCGGATAACCCTTTGGTGCAACACCACCTTGTGCGGTGGGAGGCTTTTCTTTTGAAAACTGCCTTTCTGCAGGTATTTTGTAGGTATTTCCTTTGACTAAGCAAGTGCCTAACAGATCAGAGAAACAGCCTTTCCGGCTTCACTTCCAATGACTCGTTAAGAAGTTCCCCCCTACTCGAGACACGTTGTCCCAGTGTTTGTGGACCTGCCATACCTCTACCACTTCTGATCCTGCCTCTGTAACCGTCCCTGCACCTTTCTGGATGACAAGGAAAGCGAGTGGTGCTTCCAGGTAAGCTTTTGCCTGGTGCTCCACGTCTGTGTCGCCTGCATGTTCATGTTCTTCTTCCACAGGCAGCTCTGGAAAGCAAAAGCACATGCAGCAAAAGTGACTTGTTAGAAGTGGACAACAGCTGAAGCAAAACCCACCCAAAGCCCTACACCAGCTTTCAGCCCAGGCTGTGACAACCCTCACTCCCTCCTCATACCTGTGCATCTGTCCATGAGCGCTGGCGACTCCTCAGCTGAGGGACAGGGAAGGCCAGCCACTTCTTCCCCAAAGATCGCACAGCTGTTTTCAATCATAAATTCCACCAGCACATTTACCTGCACACATCACAGCCTTGGTTTCAGGGCAGGTGGCTGAGAACATGTCAAGCCGCCTTTCCCGCTCCTGACCCTTGCCTCTGCGCAGAAGGCTGTGGCCGTGGGCTGCTCTTCAAGGAAGCCACCCTGCCAGCTCTGGCTCAAGAGAGGAGGCAGCCAGGGACCTCTGAACAGCCCAGCTGTGATGGGCCGGGAAGGCTGCAGCCAGCTGCTCAATCCAGCATACCTTTTCAGTCACCTGCAGCATGGCCTCCAGCGGGAGCAAGTCCTCGTTGGCTGGACTCAGCAGGTTTGGCCCAACGCAGATGGCCAGGTTGCTGGCGCTCATCCTGCTGGTGGAGGCGTTGTGGCCGATGTGCTGGAGGAGGGAGAGCAGCCGCTTCAGGAGGAGGACATTGGCTGCAGGCAGCTTCTCGGCCACCCTGAAGGAACAGGAACACAACCATAATAAAGCATATGCTGCCCATAGCCATCACCAAAGGTGGCCCGAGGCAGGTTGGAGGCAGCGGCTGTGTTGCGCAGCTTTGCAGGTGCTCTCAGGCAGCAGTGAGGGCTCCTGCTGAGCCGGCAGGCTTCTGCCCACACTTACGCTTTCAGCTCTTCCACTTTTGCCTGCCTGCTTGTCCCCTCCATTGCTCTCATCCATTCCTCGTAGAGATCGCTGACGAGGAGCTTTGAAGGGATGCTTCGGAGGAAGTCCTGCAATGCCAAGGGCTCCCGGTGAGCCTTTGAACACCCCAGGCCAGCCAGGAGCTCTTCCAGCTGCAGGTCAGAAGCGCTCACCTTCAGGATGACAGCCAACAGGAGCGCAGGCTGGATTGCGAGGTCCACATCCTTGCCGCTGTCCAGGGCCTCCCGCAGCTCCCGAAGCGATGCCCCACTTGCAGCTCTTCTGAATATCCCCTCTGTCGATGGTCCTTGCTGATAGAGGATATCCAGAAGGTCCTGCAGGAGAGGCTGGGGCTGAGGAGATGCCTTCAAACAGCGGTAGGCAGTGCACCTCCACAGATCTGGCTCCTTTCCCCACAAAGGGGCTGGGACCAGCATAGTGTTCTGGGGGTGAAGAGCCCAATCTCCACTGCCCCATGCCCAGAGCTCCTGGGAACACCCACCTCCTGTGCGGAGCAGCCGGAGGGAGGGCTGGGGACGCCTTCTCCAGGCTGGCTCACCTGGATGGGCTGGGGCAGCGTGCCGGCCTCCCCGCAGAGGGCAGCCAGGGGCTGTCCAAAGAGTGCCCTGCTGCAGCCAGAGCCCGCCTGCCCGGGGACCTGGGCAGCGGCTGGGGTCCGCCGCAGAGCAAAGGGCCAGGGTAGCCCCCTCCTCCTCCTGCTGCTGCTGCTCCCTCCTGCTGCAAAGGAGGAAAGGGCAAGAGCACGTCAATGGAGACCACCAACCCAGCGCTCGGGGAGGCTGCCCTGCTCTGCCCTGCCCTGCCTGCAGTGCAGTGCGGAAGGATGGGCAGAGAGCATGCAGCTGGAACCGCGGCTCTGGCTCGGATGCTCCTGAGAGCCAGCATGCCACCAGCCCTCGCCCTGCCCTCCTCCAAGCCGTAGGCAACAGCAGAGCCTCCGTGTCCCCGCAGAACCACGTCCAGCAGGCGCTGTCCCGCAGGTCTCCTTGCTCCTCCAGGTGACGTCCTCCCTCGGGCTGCCACACCTGAATGGGGACACTCAAGGGACAAGTGAGCAAGGATCCTCCTAACTCCGATCAAGGAGCGGGGAGCCATTGCCTGGCTCTGGGGACAGAGCTGAAGCAGGCAGCACCTTGAGCGCTCCGCACTGTCGTCAGGTCCCGAGGGCTCATCTTTCTCCTGCTGCAGTGTGATAGGCACCAACTTGCAAAAGGTGAAGGGCTGCAGCATCCTCAGGTCTGCAGACGTGACAGTTGCAGGAGGAATAAAGCCAGGGAGGCCTTTCTTTCCACAACTTACCTTGTGAGCAGTGAAGTCCTCCCTCCTTGTGAGATGGGGCCAGCTGCGGCCCTTGCTTGGGATCATCCTGCAAGAACCAGACAGCGCTTAGAGAGCAGCCCCGCAGTAGACAGGACCACCGGCGAGCTTCCATCCGGCACCAGCAGCCTGAGAGCGTCAGAGCTGGGACCCTCTGCCTTCCCAGGCTCTCTGCCCCACACAGCAGGTTTCCTCCCAGCACCGCCAAGCAAGGATGTGCCGGCGTTCCTGGTGGTTCCCTAATCCCCTCTTCCTTTTCGAGTGGCACAGCAGGGCCCTCCTCCTTCCCTCCCGCACAAGCTCACCCCACTCACTGCACATCTCGGTACAGCCAGGGGTGAGGGAAAGGCCCTTCTCACCTTTGCCTGGCCCTCCAGCAGCCTCTCCAGGCTCCTGCTGTTGAGTGTCCTCCACTGGGAAGGGAAGAAGGAGTGGAGGAAGGTGAGCACCAATGTCTGCTGCTTGGCTGGAGGAGCAGTGCTCAGGGACAGAGCCCAGAGCAGAGAGACACTCACGGCATAATGGCGGCGGCTCAGCTCCTTCTCCAAGTGCTGGATGGATGGCAGGCAGGACACCCGGGCTCTCTTGTCTCCGTCCGGTGTCCTGTGCGCCGGGCAGGGACAGGGAGGGAGCTGGGTCAAGCCCAAGCTGCCTCTTCTCTCTTCTCAGGCAGCTCTGCCTGACAGCTGCCCACAGCTGCGGGGGCACCTCTCCCCAGATGGGGAGCTGTGTTCCCCCATCCAGCTGTGCCTGGAGCACCCCCACGGCTTACCCCAGCAGTGTGCCCACCCACAGCTCCTTCAGCGCACGGGAGCTGCAGAAAGAGAGGAGAAACCGCCTCAGGCCCCACTGACCCAAAAAACCCCTGGGGTTTGCAGAACCTTGCACAGCCCTGCCCCATGGAGAAGGACACAAGGGCACGACGAAGCCCCGTGCGGCAGGACAGAGGCGCTGCCCAAGCCCTGGCTGCCTCTGTCCTGCCATAGCAGCTGCTTCTGCCCTCCCCTTCTGGGGACCAAAAGATGACCAGGGAACGCAGGACGTAGAAATGCCCCTATCCCTCCCTGCCGGCGTGCTGCCCGCTCCCTGCCCAGGCCCTGCTCGGAGGGCAGAGGCCCTTCACAGGATGCCGTGGGCATGCTTGGGAACATCTCCTGCCCAGCCATGGGAGGTGGCACCACCACTCACCCAAAAGTGGCCACGCAGGAGCCGCTGGGCCAGCTGAGGATGATGGAGGTCCCATCCTCATGGCTGCCCTCCTCTTCTGCCACCGCCTCCTTGCCACCGCTCAGCACCCACAATTGGTCCAGGGCCAGGCGGAGCCGTGGGCGCAGGCTGGTGCCCCGTCTGCAGAGAGGAGAGGCAGGCAGTGAGCTGGAGGTGGCCTCCTTGGGGTCCCCCCGGGCAGAGCCCTGTTCCCCTTCCTGCCGTTGGGACAGACATGGGTGCATCCAGCTGGAAGGTGCCCGCGGGGGCTGGGGCTGGTGCCAGGGTGTCCCTGCCCCGCTGCCAGGGCCAGGGCTGGGAGAAAGGCAGCTGGGCTCGCAGGCTCTTACTGCAACTTGGCGATGACCAGCTCCTGCTGGAGGAGGAGAAGGCGCCTCTCGCTCCTCTTGCGGCCCCGGGTCAGCCGCACGTCCGCGCTCAGCACCGCCTCGGCCTCGCTGACAGCCTCCCTGCAGAGCAGAGAGCGGCGGGCATGAGAAAGGCTGCTGCTGCGGGGCCCGGCCGTGCCCGCGTGTCCCCGAGCCCCAGGGAGAGCCCACCTGGAGCCACAGCAGCAGTTGGCCTGGCCCATCCCGCCCGGGACAGGAGGACCCTGGCCGTGCCCCAAGGACACGGCCCAAGCAGCCACAGCAAGGATGGGACGCGCGGTGCTGGTGCTGCTCCGTGCCAGCACAGCTCCGTCCTGCTGTCTCTGGTGGCTGTTGGCTCCAACTGACCGACACCGGGAGCCCAATGGAAAGTGGGCGGGCACTGGGGGCACTGGGGCGGGGCTTCTCTCCAGTATGGCCGTCTCCCTCTGGCTGTACTCGTTTGCAATCCCATCGAGTGCTGTGTCTAGTTAGGAACCCTTTCTTTTTGTCTTTTTTTTTCCCCTTTTCCCTTTCCCTTTTCTTTTCTTACCATGGACAGATAGTGGGTTTAGAACTCATCCCAAGTGCCCTGCAGTCACACTATGCAGATGACATCGGAAACCTCTCCCTCTCCCCCTGATTCCTCCTCACACCTCCCCACACTGCTCACACAGCTCTGTCTTTCACAGCAGCTGGATCGCCACGCACTGTGCGAATGCTGATTTCACCTTTACTAACTATTTACTAAGAACAGCGTATTTCTCCACTTTTACCTGGATTGAGAAAGGTAGCAAGGAAAGACTTTGGGAAAGAGTTACAAGAGAAAGTTGCAACAATATGGGAATGGTGGCAGATGAGATAAGGGCCAAAGCCAAGAGGTTCCGTAAATTGTAAATACAAATACGGAAGCCGTCTTAAGATTGCATGGAAGGAATCAAGAGTGGTGACACGGGGTCCTTCTCATGCTCCCAGCCCCGACCCTCTTTTAGTTGCAAACCATTACCCCTTGTCCTATGGCAACAGGCCCTGCTAAAAACTTTGTCCCCATCTTTCTTATAAGCACCCTTTCAGTGTTGAAGGCTCTCCCCAGAGCCTTCCCTTCTCCAGGCTGAACAGCCCCAACTCTCTCAGCCTTTCCTCACAGGAGAGGTGTTCCATCCCATCAATGGCTTTTGTGGCCCTTCTCTGGACCCACTCCAACTGAACAAATTTTTATCTTAGTATCCAAAAAAAACCCCAAACATTCCCACTCCTAGATGATACTTATTTCTTCTCTTCTGTTTTTAAATTCTGGGTTTGTTTCTGCCCTTGGGAAGGAAGGACTATCACCAATGTCCCGTGTCACTTAGGAAGAAAAAAAGAATATGGCAGCAGAATTTGGAAACAGTCCCTGTTTCCTGAAGAGCGAGCATTTGAAGAATGAGGACCGTGACCAGACACACACAAAAGAGCAGGAGGAGGAGGAGCAAGAGGAGGAGGTGGGTGGTATTTTCCAAAGTATTACACTTTGCAATGCTAATCCTCCGTTTTGCCCTCCAAGAATTGCTCCGCTCTGCTTCTTGGCCCGTGATGAGAGAGAGCCCGAGAGCGCCAGGGCACGAGTGGTGCCTTTGAGGTGCAGGAGCAGCCGGCCTGAACCGAGCCCAAAGGGCCCGGAGGAGCCCTGACACGGGGCAATGCTCAGTGCTACAGAGGACAAGAAGCAAACTTGGGCACCGCCCTGGGGGCCGCTCCTTGGGGCATAGAAAGCTTCCTTTACTGTTTTGCCTCTTAGCACAGCTTCTAAAAGTCTAGGTATTAGAAAGAATCCAAAGATATTTCATTAGCAGAAAAACTCGCAGAATTCCAAGACGACAGCAAATCTTGATATTTGAAACAATATTAAGCAGGTATACACGACCCATCCCTTTTTTGCCACTAAAACTAACATACAGTGCCCTCCCTATTTGTTCTTCTTTCAACAAACTGCACGTCTTTTGCCAAGGAGAGCTGCATCAAGGAGGTGAGCATCTGATGGCCTTCAAAGCATGAAAACTTTCGGAGCCCATGAGTTGGTCTGCAATACACAGTTTGATTGTACAGCTGGAAGATTTGTGATACACCCTGTATTAAATAAATGCTGATTAAGAAAAAGAATAACATCAGAATGTTACAATTTGAGAAGTGCCTGCTTCTGTGCAATTGCACTTCCTGGTGATGGCAGATCCCCAGTGCAGGCGTCCTATGACTTTCTAGGGTATTTTCCAACCAATACCTCAAGCACTGAATCAGCAGCATGTTTCCGTGCGTGCCAGCAATAAGAACAGGAATACTGCTACTGATTTCCCTCTTACTCAGTTGGAAAGTGACAGTGCCTGTCCTGACAAGTGTGTTGAATTTCTACCAAAACTTTCTGGAAAGCTCAAAAGGTTTTACAAAGCCTGGAAACTACAGGCCGGTCAGCCTCACCTCTGTCCCTGGAAAGATGATGGAACAGCTTGTTCTGGGTGTCATCTCAAAGCATCTGGAAGAAAAGAAGGTTATGAGAAGTAGTCCACACGGATTCACCAAGAGGACCTCATGTCTGATAGCCTTCTACGGTGGTGTGACTGGATGGGTGGATGAGGGGAGGGCAGCGGATGTTGTCTACCTTGACTTCAGCAAGGCTTTCCACACTGTCTCCCACATCATCCTCACGGGCAAGCTTAGGAAGCGTGGGTAAGATGAATTGACAGCACGGTGGATTGCACAGTGGCTGGCAGAGAGAGCTCGGAAGGTTGTGGTGAGTGGTGCAGAGTCTAGTTGGAGGTCAGTAACGAGTAGTGTCCCTCAGGGGTCAGTACTGGGTCTAGTCCTGTTCAATATATTCCTCAATGACCTGGATGAAGGGGTACAGTGTACCGTCAGCAAGTTTGCTGAGGACACAAAACTGGGAGGAGTGGCTGACACGCCAGCATGACCTGGACAGGCTGGAGAGTTGGGCAGAGAGAAACCTTATGAAATTCAACCTGATGATTTTCTGTGGAAAGGGACCTGGGAGTCCTGGTGGACAACAGGATGACCATGAGCCAGCAATGTGCCCCGCTGGCCAAGAAGGCCAATGGCATCCTGGGGGGCATCAAGAAGAGTGTGACCAGCAGGTTGAAGGAGGTCATCCTGCCCCTCTACTCTGCCCTGGTGAGGCCGCCTCTGGAGTACTGTGTCCAGTTCTGGGCTCCCCAGTTGAAGAAAGACAGGGATCTGCTGGAGAGGGTCCGGCAAAGGGCTACAAAGATGACTGGGGGATTAGAACATCTCTCCTATGAGGAAAGGCTGAGAGACTTGGGTCTTTTTTGTCTAGAGAAAAGAAGACTGAGGGGGGATCTTATTAATGCTTACAAATACTTAAAGGGAGAGTGCCAGGGGGATGGGACCAGTCTTTTTTCAGTGGTGCCCAGCGATAGGACAAGAGGTAACGGGCACAAACTCGAACATAGGAAGTTCCATCTTAACATGAGCAGGAACTTCTTTACTTTGAGGGTGGCAGAGCACTGGAACGGGCTGCCCAGAGAGGTGGTGGAGTCTCCCACTCTGGAGACATTCAAAACCCCCCTGGATGCCGTCCTGTGCACCTTGCTGTAGGTGACCCTGCTCGGGCAGGGGGGGTGGACTAGGTGATTCACAGAGATCCCTTCCAACCCTGACCATTCTGTGATTCTGTGACGTGACAGAACTACTGAAACACAACAGCACATCTACCGGACTGCACTCTGAAAAAGTCTGTACCTTGGTGCAGGTGAAGGCAGCACGTACCTGAAACTCCTCCTAGCCCCTCTTAGAAAATGACGCCGGAGGATGGCTGAGGCCGCACACAGCACGTCGAGGCGCTGCGCAGCCTTTCGGTGACTGGCAGCGGATCCAGCACGGTGGCAGGAGCTGGGCAGCATCTTGTGTCTCCAGAGCAAGTCGATGCCTCTGGCTGAGGTGGTGGCGTTTCGCTGGCTGAAGGAGAAGCGGGGCTCTGCTTGAAGCGCCCTTGCACTGCTTCTGCTTCGCCACCACCTCTGGGTCAGCTTCCAAGGTACAGTCCCCCCGACACTCCCAAACCGGCACCTCAACACACCAGTGGCTGAATTGAGCACCGCTCTGCAGAAGGGAAGGAAAAACCGTTCAAAAGCACAGAGATCGTTAACATATCTGTGTCGGACCATCTCCCCCTGACGGGGCTACCTCAGCCCCTCTCCTCCGGGGGGTCTCCTCGGGCCATCTCCCCTCAGCACCCCCAGCAGGGGCTCTCTTTGCCCCTCTCCCCCGAGGATGGGGGTGTCTTTCTCTGCCCAGCCCCTCTCCCCTCGGGCCCCTCGGAGAAGGAGGGAGGGGGCTGCCCTGAGCCCTCTCCCCTCGGACCCCCGCAGGGTCTCTCCGGCCCCTCTCCCCGTCGGGATAGCCCTTCCCCTCCCCGCGGGACCCCGCAGCAGCCGCCCCCCGCCCTCCCCCTCCCCAGCCCGGCGGGCGGAGCGGAGCGGCCCGGCCCGGGCCGTGCTCACGCCGCGGCGGGAGCGGAGCGGAGCGGAGCGGAGCGGTGCGGGCGGGCAGCGGCGCCCTCAAGTTTCCCCTTTCCCCGGGGCCACCGTCCGATCGGGGACAGGGAGGGCCCTGCCACGGCGCCCGGCCGATCCTCCGAGAAACGCGGCAGCGCCCCGGCCCCGGCCGCCTCCCCCCGAGCCCCCGCCTGAGACTCACTCCCGGCCCCGGCCCCGGCCCCGGGACGCGCACACACGCACGGCCGCTCCCGCCTCTGCCCTCCCGCCGGGCAGCGGGGACATTTTGGTGGGGTGGGGGAACAGCCGAGACACAGCCCACGGGCTGCGCTGCCCCCCCTTGCTTCCCCCCGTCCACGGCCCCCCAGCGAGCACTCCCCGGCGTGGGCAGCCCCCGCGGAGGAGGGGGGGGAACTGCCGGCAGGGGGGGCGGCTCTGCCCCGCTCCGCTGGGGGACAGAGCGGGGGGCGAGGCTGTAGGGGCTGAAGGGACTCGTGGGGAGGGCTGGCCGGGAGCTTTCCTCTGCGGGGGGTGCGTGGGGAGGGGGGCAGCCTCAGCGAGGGGGGCACATGGGCAGCACAGAGAGCTCTGCTGCGTCAGGGGGACCCCTGGCCCCGGCGGGGGCACTTGGTGTAGCCCCGCAGAAGGAATGCCGGGGGACAGGATTTGGGGGATGAGCCTCTGGCTGTGCTGAGGTCCAGGGGAAGGAATGTCGCCTCTGATGGACACAGGATGGACACAGTGTGGCCGTGTCCAGGAAAGCGGCACCTTTGCAATTGTCTCCTGCCACGGCAAGGGGATTGTGGCTCTGGGGCTGGAGTTTTGTAGCACTTGAAAGCCAAATCCTGTGGGACCGAGGCACTTTGCACTAAGTGGACACTGAGATTTTTCGTCCCAAGCACAACCACCTCCCTCCCCATCACCTCTCTCCTCTTCATGCACCAGCTCCAAACTGGTTCTGCTTTGTTGCTGAGAGGAGGCAATTTGGGATCCAGGCACCAAAAGTGCAAATCTTGGGAGCAGGAGGGAGAGAAGCGTGCTTGGCTCCTTCCTCCTGGCACGCACAGGGGTGTCCCTGCAGCAGCACGGGCTCTGGCTCCTCCGCACTGGCGTCAGTGGTCCCGTCCCAGGCATTAGCCGGCAAGTGGGAGTTGAGAGCGCTCTGTGGGGATGGGGGGAGATGGGCCAGCGGCTGAAACGAGGCCCCCGGCCTCAGCCCGTGCTCGAGCCCCTGTGTCAGTACATGCCTGCACACCCCGCCGCGATGCCAGCGAGACAGGCTCTGCCCTGGCTTGTTTCAAGGGATGCCATTTGCCCTTCCCTCTGCAAAATGCCCACCGACATTCCTTCTTTAAACTGTCACGGAGACAATTTTGGGTTTTGCGGTGAGGGGATGGCCCACACGGCGGCAGGCTTGCTGGTGTCAGATGGGATTCACCTGTCTCAGAGGGGGGCTTAAGAAGGTCTTTGCTCTGGAGGTAGTGGGGCTCATTGACGGAGCTTTAAAGGAGGCTTGAAGGGAGAGGGGGACAACATCAGGCTTGCCTGTGACGAGCTGTGGGATGACATGCCAAGGTGAGAAGGACGGGGTGTTAGCAAGGGCCCGCAGCCTGTTGCTGTGAGACTGAAAGGGTAGGAATGAATCTGCGCAGGTGGATTTACTCTTCGTCAAATACAGGATATTTTCAGTGACTTTCTGGCACACCGTGCAAGAGCAGTGGAAAGAGAAAAACCAAAGGGAAAAAAACCCCAAAACGGTAGACCACGTAACACATAAAGTGATCATTTAATTTCTACTCATGGCTTTAACCAGGAAGTGCAAGTCTCCTCAAGTATTTGCAAAGCATCCTAGACAAAGTGGGAATCCCTCCCGCACCAGTAAATGTCAATTCCGCTGAGCCTTTAGGGAACCCACCAGCCGCACAATGCTGGGAAAGGTCTTGCGCATGCCCATGCACTTCTCCTGGTCGATGAAGAGGGAACTGGTTTTGACGGTCAGGTCATGCTGCAAGAGCGACTCAGCGTGAACCAGCATTTGCAGGGTGTCCCCGGTGTCTCTCTTCAGCTGTTGCTGAAGGCTCTGGATCCTCTCCTCGATTTCTTGGATCTCATTGACAAGGCTGGAAAACAGCCAGAAACTCTCATTAGCAGTTCCATCATGGAGCTTGTTTCTGGACTGGCATGGGTGGTGAAGTCATTGGGCACAGGATGTCCCCCTTTTTTCCCTTAGGAAAGAAACCTCATCATTACTTTTGTCATTCAGTGATGCTCCTGAGTGCTACTACCCCCACTTTGAGTTTCAAACAGAAAATGATACTATAACCAGCTTCTTAGAGCGACCGTTCCTCTGCTTGGGCCGGGTCTGCGTGGAGGGTCCAGCGCTGGAGGTGTCCCTGGGAAGTGACAGTGTCACACGGAAAGGGAGGGATTCAGGCTACCTTGGCCAGGTGCATCTGAATCTTGCTCTTGGCGTCGGCTGTCTGAGCAATTGGTTGCTGAAGGGGATGTTCGCCCTGTCAAAGTGGTGCAGCATCTCGTTGGCCTTCAGCAGCAGCAGGTTCTCGATGTTGTCCCACAGCTTGGTGGAGGCCGCCCGTTGGCTCTGGGAGCGGAGGATGTTGTTGTCTGTGAACTTGGCCCACGACTTTGGCACCGAGATCCTGGGAGGGGAATGAGAGACCCGGGTGAGCCCGTGCTGCTGAAGCTGGACGTCCCCTTCCTCCCTCTCTGCTCCATGTGCGTCCCTCCTGAAACTGCGTTCTTGGTCAAAGAGGATGACCTTCCCCGATAGAGAAGTACTATTCATCGTTCAAGGGTAGAGTGTAACTGCAGTGCCCTGCTAGAACTTCCAAACAAGCTCAAGGTCCATTTGTAGGAGAAGGTAGGGTAGTCAACTTCCAAGAGTGCCGACACATCCAAGTGAGGCACCGCATGGAGCCGTCTGCCACTGATTATTTTTTTGTCCTGTGCAACCTGCTGTAGGTGAACCTGCTATGGCGGGGGAGTTGCAAGTAGATGATCTCCAGAGGTCCAGTCCAACCTCAACCATTCGATACCTCTATGGACACAAAGCCCATTTGTTCCAGCATGAAAGCCACTTGATTCCTTTACAAATGGGATGCTTGCATGAAACAAACTCTCTTCCAGTCTAGGACAACCATCCACACAAATAACCCCGTGACTAGCGGTCGAATGGCTCCCCCTGGGCTCCCCGGATCACTTTGCGTGTATAGGTGAGCTGAGAGAGGCTGGCTTATTTTTAAAATCATCAAAGCCTTGGGAAAGAGAATGTCTTTCATTTGACTCACCTCTGCACCAAGGAATTCCTCTCTCTGCACACGGTCAGGACAAAGGACTCACCGTTTCCTCCCGGAAAGCTTCCAAGGCCGTAGGTGGGAGGCATACAGAGACAGGCAGGCTCTGCCTGTGAGCTGCTGTCACTGTCCACCGGTGCACACCGTCTTTCATGCCAGACGCTCACAGGCTGTTCCTTGCCTCTCTTAGAGCCGTGCGCATTGACAGCAGGAGATGAGCAGACAACACACCTCATGAAACTGTGCGTTTTCCAACAGGTGGCTACGGGGACAGGTGACCTCAGAGACTTTTTGTGTCACCCGCGCCTGTAACGCTTTGCTGCACTGAGAGGAACAGCAGCTTCAAATGCAGCTGTGAAGTAAATGAACGTCAAATGCAGGAGAATAAAGGGTCCTTTAGTTCGGGCAAATGCGAGAACAACAGGGATGAGTGAGAGGGCAGAAGGGCACCACCTGCAACTGGGAAAGATGGAGCTTTGAGGACTCTAGTTTCCAGCCTTGCCCAATTTTGGCAAGGATGGCATGGGCTGCCCGCGGCCTGACTTGAGAGCAGCATAGCTGCGGGCACCAAGTCTCGGCCCAGGATCCAGCCTGTGTGGGAACACAGCCCTGCGACACAGTTTGGAGAGCCGCGGACCAGCTGTCTGTGCTCGGGTCCCACTAAATGTGTGTGCTGCTTCCCACAAACCAGTCACTTGAGCCCTTTTGTCCCTGCTGGGGACAAAGGGCTGCACTCTCCCTAGCTCTGTGCCACCTCTTCAGACCTGAGGAACAGCATTCAGAGATCCTGAAAAGAAATGATTTCTTTCAGACGCTGGAAGACACACGTTTAGCAAAGGGAGGCAAACCCCTTGGGAATGGACGAGGGTTACTTTTCCCTGCATTCCCAGCTGAAATCAATGCCCCTGCATCCCCCTGGGGATAAGCCAGGGTGAAACTTTCTGCCACCCCTGAACACGGACACCCGATGTGAGCCGCTGATCACCTGCTTTAGGTACACCTGGATAAAAGAAGAAATACTGGGGGGGGATGAGGAGAAAGACCTTCTTCTTTAGTCCTCCTCTCCCAGTTAAAGCACGTACTCACCCTCAGCCTCCAGAGGGTTGGGGGTGCGCGGGGGGGCTGCTACTCACTGCTGTGCTGTGGGGTTCGGTGGCAGCACTGCCAGACACTGCAGCGTCCCCAGTGCCCTGTGTGACACAGAAGCAGGGCAGCGTTGCCAGGGGCGCAGGGCGCTCAGGGACCGGGTTCTGCCCAGGCAGCTCCCTGCAGCCGCTATGGCAACCTGATGCAGCCCTCGGGCAAGCCGCTGCTCTCCATGGTCAAGCCGGGGCCACCCCTGGGAGGGAAAAGACCCTCAGGTGGCATCCTAAATCCTGCCCTGGACAACCAACTGCCCTCACTGGGCAACTTTGTGCAGCCCCTGGGCAATCAGGTGCACCTATTGGGCAACTGTTGAGTGGCTGGACAGTGCTCTTGGACGTAGGATTTGGTTTTAGGTAGTCCTGCAAGGAGCAGGGAGATGGACGTGGTGATCCTTACGGCTCTCTTTCAACTTGAGATATTCCATGAGCCTATGAACTCAGGGCCTTCAGTGGGCAACCCAGCGCCACCCCTGGGCAACTCAGTGCAGAGGTGGGGAGACAAGCTCTTCTCCAGAGCTTGGCCAGCAAGTGTGCAGAGCATCCCTTGTGCAGCCCATGAGATGCTCTGCGTGACAAGGGAAGGTGCCCGTTGGGCCAATGGAAAGAGCGCTGCAGGGTCCTTTGACGTACCCATCCTCCAGCCACCACTCCAGGGCCTGGAGGTCTCAGGTAGGTCCCCAGCCAATGTCTCAGGTGCCCAGGGATATTGGAAACAGGGAAAGACTCGTTTACATCCATTGTATACATCAGCAGAGTGTCCCTTCTCCCCGAGGAAGGTGTTACACACCTGGAGATTGTCTGTAAATATTCACTGCACGGCATTGTCTGCTTGAGGGCGTTACTACTCTTTTAAACAGTGCTGTGGAGCAGGTTTTTGAAAGCATGCCACATTTTCCTATTTCAAACCAATGGGCATTTCCTTAAAGAGCAGCAGTTTGGCTTTTGGCAGCCTGGCCTCACTGGGCTTTTGCGTTTGCCAACCAGGAATAGGTTAACCCACTATGGAACAAGCTGTGTCTTCCAGGAGTGCCATATTTCAGAGGTGTCCATTAGTAAGAAGCCTTTCGTGTAGGCACAAATTCGGAAGGTAAGGCGGGGTGTTTTGGGCCGGCCAGGCCACTGAAACGAATGCTAGATGTCCTCTTTTTTCTTTTCTTGCCTTCATAGAAGGGAGAGCATCTGCCTTCATGGAGAGAAGGATGAGAGAGAACAGACAGACACAAGTTCAAGAAAGAAACTAAACCGCTTTAATGAAAATATCAATAAAAAAAGAAAAAGAAAACAAAGAAAGATATACGCTGTCTACAAAACTGTTTCAAGAAAACAAAGATCCTTTTATTGTGAACATCGCATGCGGGAGCCCAGGAGTCACAGGGGTTCAGCCACTAACAGGGAATCGGCACCTACAAGGACAGAGTCAGAAAGCACTGGTAAACCCCCAAAGGCGGGAAGAGGCAGGACTTGGTTCCCCTTCCTTTGGGAAACACAGCTGACAAGGAATGGTTTCTGGCCCAGCAGAGAGCTACTGCTAGCACTGAGCAGGGGATGGCTCTGGCGCCTTGTCCCCACGGGGAATGCCCTTAGAGACTGTGCGTGTGCAGAGATGCACAGTGCCCCTGTGCCACGCAGCAGGGCTCCATCGGGAGCTCCCGGGCAGCTGCCATGGACTTCTTTCCAAACCCTGTGCAGCACCGTCCCTCGTCGTCCCTTGCCAGCCACTTGGACTGACTTCGAGCAGTTTAAGGAGTTGGCAAAGATGGGAAGCAGAGCCTGGTACTCACCTGGGCTTCTTCACCTTCTGCACCTTTCTTCTTTTCTTCAGTCCCCATCTTCTTTCTCTCCTCTTCCTTTTCTCTTCTTGTTGGTATACCGCCCCCTCTTCCAAGTCCTCTTGTCTCTTCCTTTTTCTTCCATTTTCCGCTTCCTGCTGCGAGCCTGCAAACCTTTCCATCCCACAGTGGGTTTAAAGAGGTAAAGCTGAGAACAACTGTCTTAACCAGTTGTGGATTTAACCAAAGCTGACTCCTTTTACCTTCGTTCTTCTGAAGGGCTGCTTCTTCTGCGTTCTTCTGTGGACGCCAGGGAGTTTTCCGTGGTATCTGGGTTGTTTGGAGGCAAAGCAGCGGGTGCCTAAAAGAGAAATGTTGGTGTTAGCAGGTGTCAAGGAACACCCTGGAGTAGTAAGTGACGGTTTGGCAAATGGCCAAAAAATCCTCCGTTCTTCCAAGGGCCTCACTTTGGAACACAACGTTCACATGGGTGTGTGACGCTTCGCTTATTTGTGGGGGCCTCTCAGTAAGGAGCCTGCGGTCCCTCTGTAGGCAAGAAAAGGTTTGCCCGCTTCATGCTGCTGTGGTTTCTTCTGCCCTCCCAAAACAAAGCTCTGCCAATATCCCTTTGGTGCAACACCACCTTGTCCGGTGGGAGGCTTTGCTTTTGAAATCTGCCTTTCTGCATGTATTTTGTAGTTATTCCCCTTGACTCAGCACGTTCCTAACGTATTGGCGAAACACATTTCCAATTTCACGTACAATGTACCATTCCAGGGTATAAAAAAAAAAGAACCACATAAAGCCACAAGAGATCGAATGTAGGGAAGAAGCACCACAGCTCCTTGGACTAATTCAGAAGTACTCTCCTACAGGAGACATGTTGTCCCAGTGTTTGTGGACCTGCCATACCTCTACCACTTCTGATCCTGCCTCTGTAACTGTCCCTGCACCTTTCTGGATGACAAGGAAAGCAAGTGGTGCCTCCAGGTAGGCTTTTGCCTGGTGCTCCACGTCTGCGTCGCCTGCACGTTCACGTTCTTCCACAGGCAGCTCTGGAAGCAAAAGCACGTGCAGCAAAGTGACTTGTTAGAAGTGGACAACAGATGAAGCAAAACCCACCCAAAGGCCTACACCAGCTTTCAGCCCAGGCTGTGACAACCCTCACTCCTTCCTCATACCTGTGCATCTGTCCATGAGCGCTGGCGACTCCTCATCTGAGGGACAGGGAAGGCCAGCCACTTCTTCCCCAAAGATCGCACAGCTGTTTTCAATCATAAATTCCACCAGCACATTTACCTGCACACATCACAGCCTTGGTTTCAGGGCAGGTGGCTGAGAACATGTCAAGCCGCCTTTCCCGCTCCTGACCCTTGCCTCTGCGCAGAAGGCTGTGGCCGTGGGCTGCTCTTCAAGGAAGCCACCCTGCCAGCTCTGGCTCAAGAGAGGAGGCAGCCAGGGGCCTCTGAACAGCCCAGCTGTGATGAGCCGGGAAGGCTGCAGCCAGCTGCTCAATCCAGCATACCTTTTCAGTCACCTGCAGCATGGCCTCCAGCGGGAGCAAGTCCTCGTTGGCTGGACTCAGCAGGTTTGGCCCAACGCAGATGGCCAGGTTGCTGGCGCTCATCCTGCTGGTGGAGGCGTTGTGGCCGATGTGCTGGAGGAGGGAGAGCAGCCGCTTCAGGAGGAGGACATTGGCTGCAGGCAGCTTCTCGGCCACCCTGAAGGAACAGGAACACAACCATAATAAAGCATATGCTGCCCATAGCCATCACCAAAGGTGGCCCGAGGCAGGTTGGAGGCAGCGGCTGTGTTGCGCAGCTTTGCAGGTGCTCTCAGGCAGCAGTGAGGGCTCCTGCTGAGCCGGCAGGCTTCTGCCCACACTTACGCTTTCAGCTCTTCCACTTTTGCCTGCCTGCTTGTCCCCTCCATTGCTCTCATCCATTCCTCGTAGAGATCGCTGACGAGGAGCTTTGAAGGGATGCTTCGGAGGAAGTCCTGCAATGCCAAGGGCTCCCGATGAGCCTTTGAACACCCCAGGCCAGCCAGGAGCTCTTCCAGCTGCAGGTCAGAAGCGCTCACCTTCAGGATGACAGCCAACAGGAGCGCAGGCTGGATTGCGAGGTCCACATCCTTGCCGCTGTCCAGGGCCTCCTGCAGCTCCCGAAGCGATGCCCCACTTGCAGCTCTTCTGAATATCCCCTCTGTCGATGGTCCTTGCTGATAGAGGATATCCAGAAGGTCCTGCAGGAGAGGCTGGGGCTGAGGAGATGCCTTCAAACAGCGGTAGGCAGTGCACCTCCACAGATCTGGCTCCTTTCCCCACAAAGGGGCTGGGACCAGCATAGTGTTCTGGGGGTGAAGAGCCCAATCCCCACTGCCCCATGCCCAGAGCTCCTGGGAACACCCACCTCCTGTGCGGAGCAGCCGGAGGGAGGGCTGGGGACCCCTTCTCCAGGCTGGCTTACCTGGATGGGCTGGGGCAGCGTGCCGGCCTCCCCGCAGAGGGCAGCCAGGGGCTGTCCAAAGAGCGCCCTGCTGCAGCCAGAGCCCGCCTGCCCGGGGACCTGGGCAGCGGCTGGGGTCCGCCGCAGAGCAAAGGGCCAGGGTAGCCCCCTCCTCCTCCTGCTGCTGCTGCTCCCTCCTGCTGCAAAGGAAAAAAGGGCAAGAGCGCGTCAATGGAGACCACCAACCCAGCGCTCGGGGAGGCTGCCCTGCTCTGCCCTGCCCTGCCTGCAGCGCGGTGCGGCAGGACGGTCAGGGAGCCAGCAGCTGGAACCGCGGCTCTGGCTCAGTGGCTCTGTCTCACATATTCCTGAGAACCAGCATGCCACCAGGACAGCCCTGCCCAGCCCTCGCCCTGCCCTCCTCCAGGCCGTGGGCAGCAGCAGAGCCTCCGTGTCCTCGCAGAACCACGTCCAGCAGGCGCTGCCCCGCAGGTCTCCTTGCTCCTCCAGGTGACGTCCTCCCTCAGGCTGCCACACCTGAATGGGGACACTCAAGGGACAAGTGAGCAAGGATCCTCCTAGCTCCGATCAAGGAGCGGGGAGCCATCTGCCCGGCTCTGGGGACAGAGCTGAATGAGGCAGCACCTTGAGCGCTCCGCACTGTCGACAGGTCCCGAGGGCTCATCTTTCTCCTGCTGCAGTGTTATAGGCACCAACTTGCAAAAGGTGAAGGGCTGCAGCATCCTGAGGTCTGCAGACCTGGCAGTTGCAGGAGGAAAAAAGCTCTCCCTGCCTTTCTTTCCACAACTTACCTTGTGAGCAGTGAAGTCCTCCCTCCCTATGAGATGGGGCCAGCTGTGGCCCTTGCTTGGGATCATTCTGCAAGAACCAGACAGCGCTTAGAGAGCAGCCCCGCAGTAGACAGGACCACCGGCGAGCTTCCATCCGGCACCAGCAGCCTGAGAGCGTCAGAGCTGGGACCCTCTGCCTTCCCGGGCTCTCTGCCCCACACAGCAGGTTTGCTCCCAGCACCGCCAAGCAAGGATGTGCCAGCGTTCCTGGTGGTTCCCTAATCCCCTCTTCCTCCTCGAGTGGCACAGCAGGGCCCTCCTCCTTCCCTCCCGCACAAGCTCACCCCACTCACTGCACATCTCGGTACAGCCAGGGGTGAGGGAAAGGCCCTTCTCACCTTTGGCTGGCCCTCCAGCAGCCTCTCCAGGCTCCTGCTGTTGAGTGTCCTCCACTGGGAAGGGAAGAAGGAGTGGAGGAAGGTGAGCACCAATGTCTGCTGCTTGGCTGGAGGAGCAGTGCTCAGGGACAGAGCCCAGAGCAGAGAGACACTCACGGCATAATGGCGGCGGCTCAGCTCCTTCTCCAAGTGCTGGATGGATGGCAGGCAGGACACCCAGGCTCTCTTGTCTCCGTCCGGTGTCCTGTGCGCCGGGCAGGGACAGGGAGGGAGCTGGGTCAAGCCCAAGCTGCCTCTTCTCTCTTCTCAGGCAGCTCTGCCTGACAGCTGCCCACACCTGTGGGGGCACCTCTCCCCAGATGGGGAGCTGTGTTCCCCCATCCAGCTGTGCCTGGAGCACCCCCACGGCTTACCCCAGCAGTGTGCCCACCCACAGCTCCTTCAGCGCACGGGAGCTGCAGAAAGAGAGGAGAAACCGCCTCAGGCCCCGCTGACCCAAAAAACCCCTGGGGTTTGCAGAACCTTGCACAGCCCTGCCCCATGGAGAAGGACACAAGGGCACGACAAAGCCCCGTGCGGCAGGACAGAGGCGCTGCCCAAGCCCTGGCTGCCTCTGTCCTGCCACAGCAACTACTTCTGCCCTCCCCTTCTGGGGACCAAAAGATGACCAGGGAACGCAGGACGTAGAAATGCCCCTATCCCTCCCTGCCGGCGTGCTGCCCGCTCCCTGCCCAGGCCCTGCTCGGAGGGCAGAGGCCCTTCACAGGATGCCGTGGGCATGCTTGGGAACATCTCCTGCCCAGCCATGGGAGGTGGCACCACCACTCACCCAAAAGTGGCCACGCAGGAGCCGCTGGGCCAGCTGAGGATGATGGAGGTCCCATCCTCATGGCTGCCCTCCTCTTCTGCCGCCGTCTCCTTGCCGCCGCTCAGCACCCACAGCTGGTCCAGGGCCAGGCGGAGCCGTGGGCGCAGGCTGGTGCCCCGTCTGCAGAGAGGAGAGGCAGGCAGTGAGCTGGAGGTGGCCTCCTTGGGCTTCCCCCGGGCAGAGCCCTGTTCCCCTTCCTGCCGTTGGGACAGACATGGGTGCATCCAGCAGGAAGGTGCCCGCGGGGGCTGGGGCTGGTGCCATGGTGTCCCTGCCCCGCTGCCAGGGCCAGGGCTGGGGGAAAGGCAGGTGGGCTCGCAGGCTCTTACTGCAACTTGGCGATGACCAGCTCCTGCTGGAGGAGGAGAAGGCGCCTCTCGCTCCTCTTGCGGCCCCGGGTCAGCCGCACGTTTGCTCTCAGCACCGCCTCAGCCTCGCTGACAGCCTCCCTGCAGAGCAGAGAGCGGCGGGCATGAGAAAGGCTGCTGCTGCGGGGCCCGGCCGTGCCCACGTGTCCCCGAGTCCCAGGGAGAGCCCACCTGGAGCCACAGCAGCAGTTGGCCTGGCCCATCCCGCCCGGGACAGGAGGACCCTGGCCGTGCCCCAAGGACACGGCCCAGGCAGCCACAGCAAGGATTGTACGCGGGGTGCTGGTGCTGGTGCTGCTCCGTGCCAGCACAGCTCCGTCCTGCTGTCTCTGGTGGCTGTTGGCTCCAACTGACCGACACCGGGAGCCCAACGGAAAGTGGGCGGGCACTGGGGGGCCCGGGGGCGGGGCTTCTCTCCAGTATGGCTGTCTCCCTCTGGCACCGAGGAGCCCAGAGCAGGACACAGCAGAGGGCACCCATCACCTCCCTCCACCTGCTGCCCATGCTGTGTCTTCTGCTGCCCAATACGCACTCAGCCTTCTGGGCCCAAGGGGCACTTTGCCGGCTCCAAAGGGGGCATTGCTCTTCCCCTTGTCGAACAGCATAAGGTTCCTGCCTACTCCATTTTTTTGACCAGTTTCTGGCAGACTCCGATGGTCTCTGGCGGTCTCCTACAGTCTCCGATGGGCTCCTGCAGTCTCTGATGGTCTCTGGTTTCCTCTGATGGTCTCCGGTGGTCTCTGGCGATCTCTTAATTTCTCTTGTAGTCTCCAATGGTCTCTGGTTGTCTCTTGCAGTTTCGGGTAGTCTCCAGCATCTCCAGCCATCTCCACTGGACTCCTCCTAGCACTATGGGGCTGCTGGCCAGAAGGTGAGAGCCCCTCTCCTTGCCTCTTCCGCACGGCTCTGAAACAGAAACCATAAAATTGTTACGTTTTAAAAGACCTTTAAGGTCATCGAGTGCACACATTAACCTGACACTGCCGAGTCCACCACTATACCATGTCCCGAAGCAGCACATGTACAGGTCTTTGAAATCCCTGCAGGGCAGTTGACTAAACCACCTGCCTGAGCAGCCTGTTCCAATGTTTGTCAACCCTTTCTGGGAAGAAATATTCCTTGATATTCCCTCTAAAGCATCCCTGGCTCAACTTGAGCCCATTCCCTACTGTCCTGTTGTTTGTTACCAGGGACAAGAGACACCCGCCTTGCTACAACCTTCTCTGGAGTAGTTGCAGAGAGCAGGAAGGTGTCCTGCTGCTGCTGTGGGGCTGCTGGGCAGAAGATGGCAGCCTCCGTGCTGGCCTCTTGCCCAGGCCTCAGGGCAGAGGAGCTGGCCCCCCTCATCAAGAGGTGCAGGGGCGGGGGGCGGGGAAGGAGGGCTCATGAGCGGCTTGACAGCCGGCTGATGTTGCTGCTGAGACACCGTCTGGCAGTTAGGATGGCCCACTTACGGCTAGCGTCGTCTGCGGGGCTGGCGCCGCTTGTTGGGCTGTGGCTGTCCCTGGCAGAGCCCGAGGGTCCTGCGGCGCTTTGGGCAGCGTGCTGCTGGTGGCACCCCGGCCATGGTGGTGGTGTGCCCCATCAGGCCTGCGGGAGATGGATCCACCTCCATGGGCTCTGGCTTATCCGTTTGAGGTGGATCCACCTGCATGGGCTCTGTGCCATCTGCGGGAGGATCGACCTCCATGGGCTCTTCCTGGTGGCTCTTGTGTGGTGGGTCGACCTCCATGGGCTCCTCTCGCCGGCCATGGCTGCTGCTGCTGCTGGCATCAGCCCACTGGCGTTTCCTGGGCTGTGGAGGCATCCTGAGGGCTTCCACTGAGCCTCTTGGCGCTGGGCCCACCCAATGTGGGCACTCGCCTCCCTTGGCCGGCTCCTCCTCTCCCAAGCGGGCTTGGTGTGAGAGTGTGTGGCTGCTGAGCCAGCTGTGGGCCAGCCGCAGGGGTGCCTGCTTGCCTAATGGCCGTCCGGTGACGTCACCAACGGACGTTGCTGTGGCTGGGACGGTGGCCCCTGAGGCCCTGAAGGCCCCACTGCGGGTGGCCCTTTTGCTTGCCAGAGCCTTGTGTCCTGATTTTCAGCCTTCTGGGAGTTTGTCATTCATGGGAGGGCAACGGCACCTTTGCAAGCCACACAAGAGGCGGGTTTCAGCAGAAGATACCCCCCAGCCCCTACCCGGTGTGTTTTCATGGATCTCAGGAAGAGCTGATAGGAAGCACAGATGATTTCTGTCTAAAATCACCGAAGCAGACAGGAGCAGAAAGGGTCAGAGGAGACAAAAGGGCCTGGCCTGCTGTGGGGCAGAGCAGGGCAGAGGGCCTGTCCTGCTGTGGGCTGCTGCGCAGGGGCGAGAGGAGGAGTCCATTGTAGGGCCAGCGAGGTCCTTGGGGCCTGGAAGTTGGATTTTCAGCCTGCGGACGGGAAGGCCCATGGGGGGTTGCTGTCTCCAGCTGGTTCTTGCCTCAGCTACCCAGTGGATGGTGGAGGATGACGCCAGAGCCGCCCTGGCGTTGCACAGTGAGGATCTGCCGCTGGGTGGGGACTGTCTGTGTTCCAAGAGATGAGGGAGGAGACCTCAAGCACAGAGCTCGTTGCCTCCATAGTCTTTTAAGACTTGGGTCCTGAGATCCTGTTTGAATGGGACTTGTCAGGTGAAGGTCTGAAGCGGGTGCATTAGACTAGCTAGTAGTTCTGCGTGCGTGATTGCCTAAACCATGACAGTGATGTAGGTTTGCTCTGCCTGTTGCTGAAAGCTTGTGCCTAATTTTGTCCTGTCATTGGCACTCTCTCCTTTTGGGAAGTGGCAGAACATGGTTACGGAATTGAAGTGCTGACCTAGAGGTGTAGCGTGGAAAGCACAGTTCCTTTTTTCCTCCCTTGCAGTGCTCAGAAGTTGCTGCTTGAAAGCTGAAATCCTGTTCTTCATCAGCTGTAAAGCAGTCCTTCTTCACAAGTGATGCCTGGAAAGGGAAACAGCGCAGATTTCTCCAGTTGATTTTCAGAGTTGATGCTTGGGAAAGCATTTGGGTGTAAACTGCAATTAAAAATCTTTCATTCCTGCTGAGACAAGTTGAGATTAATAAGATGCCTTTTGACACTGCGGTGCAGAGAGTACAGAGGGACAGGAAGAGGCTGTTGCGTATTTGTTCGTTACAGGTGGCTGTTTTTTCACAACTTCCTCTAGCCTGTATGTTGGAGGATGGCAGACTGGCTGGATCGCATGTTTTCATTCCTATAATAACAACTATTGTCCATTCACGTTGTGCTTTTGATCTCAGAGGATCCCCGGGTACTCTACAAATGCCATGCCTGGCTTGCTCTGCACGGCACTGAACTGCAGCCGCAAGAACTGCCTCCCAATCTGCGTGATTCCCCAGGGCTTCACAGATGCCTGTGGAAGAAAGGGGTCTGCCATAGCAGAAAGGCAAATGTATGGCAATACTCGATCGCTTTCTTCTGTACGAAGAAAGGAGGGAGTTGCAAATCCCGTTCCTCCAGATAGCACCCTTTTGGCAGAGACCCTGAGGAGGACTGAGGTGTGCTGCTCTGTGGCCAGTGAGGATTTCCCTGCGCTTTTGGATATTCTGTTTTTACAGCCTTTTTGCCCTGGCAGCGTGTGGTAAAGGGCCTCCAGTGGGGCTACAGAGTGAGGCATTTAGTTGGACCATTCAAGACAGGAATGACGCAGTCTAGCTTGCTCTAGGAAGTTTGGTGTATCACAGATGAAGGCTTGACGATCTTCGTTTGCTGTGCTGTATGTCAGCAAGTGCCAGGGTCCCTGAAATCTTTGTAGATACAAGTTATTGTAGTGGAGCTCTTGTTTAACTTTGGCTTAATTTTCCCCAATTAAAAGTAAACCAGAATGGCAACTGTGTTTATAGGAGAAGAAATTAGGAGTTAAGGCCTTTTTTTTAATTCTTTTGTCCTGCACCTTGTCTCATCACTCCTGTGCAAATGAAATGCTACTAAATGGCAATGCCAGCGTGTTACTTTCTGACTTTTCTTCTGGCATTGACTGACTGAAGGTGCAAGACAGAGAAACATCCACTGCCTTTAAACCTGGGGCAAAGGTAACCACAAAGCTTAACAAGAGGATCTATTCTTTCTGCGTGTATCACCTGCCTCTACCTAAGAGCTAACTTCATTAAAGCTCCTACTCTCTGCTTTTCATACGTGGCAGCAGCTGGCCACACTGTTTTGTCCCCTCCAACGTACCTGATCAGTTTATTGTTATAAATTAGAATTGTGCTGTAACTCAGGTGTTAGTGGAGAGGAGGGATGCGGTGCTGAAACAGTCTAGCTCACAGCAGTTGTATCTTAATCTTGCAGGAAAGTGTCTTTAGGACAATGTTGCTTGAGGAGGTTCGTGCGCTGTGTTGGTGTGAGTAGGGGTGGGGAAGATGGGAAGCAAAGTAAAGACTGAGCTGGGCTTTCTTCGGCTAGGGAGAAATACCTTCAGCTCTGTGTTGCTTCAGCCTGACAACGTGATCAGAGTAAATTTTCCTTCATGGGAGAATATGTTTATTCCTTGGTGATGTTGGCTGCCTTATGTTCCAGGCTATTGCTTCCTCTTCCTTAGAATTTGTTGTGCCATGTAGTGAAGTGAAATTCTGCTCGAGGATTTGTCATTTACTCTCTGCTTGTGTTTGCCTACTTGCCCTCGGAAGCAGCCACAATAATTTGAGCCTTCTGTCTTATTCGCTGTCATTGACAGTAACACGTGACGTGCGTGATTGTTTTTCTGTAGCTCTGCACTGGTACTTATCTCCGGACCCTTTGTCTACTTTGAGACTCCACGCCTGGAAATGATAAATGGGACTTAATGCAAAAAGAGAAATAATCGAGTCCAAGGCGCCTAAATGGGTGTGCTATGTATGCCAAGGCGATGTAAGAAGCTGTAATTTAGAATAAGCCTCATACAACATAGGATTAATGTGCCAAAAGCAGCCCACGATGGGTTTCATAAGAGCAGGCGGTTCAACCGGATGAGGGCTTTCCGGTTTGATGGGCTTTTTTGACCTCCAAGGGGTAGCACATTTAAACTAGCACAGTGTGCTAGACAGAAAGGATCCTGCTCCAAGGGATCCTTTCTCACGGGAGGGGAAGCAACTTGTGGGATCTTGGGTGAGGCACGGGGCCACAGTGCTGAGCAGTCAATTGAATTTCGTGTTTCCTTTGACTTGGGGATAGCGATGCGATCCTCTAGCTGAACACCAGGAATAAAACGCAGGATTTTTTGGTGGCTGAATTTTGATCCATGTGAGTGTTGTGGAGGAGTGGCCTGAAAAGAAACCAATCTGCATTGAGATGTTAAAGACCTAATTTTTTTTTTTTAGCTCTAGCTGTTAATGGCTTGTCCAATATTGGCAGCAAATGACTGCTGCCTTTTCTGTTGGCAGGGCAAAGGCAAGGAACTGTGGGACTGGAAAGAGCAGCCTTAGTGCCGCTGCCTAGAAGGAAGAGCGGAGCAGCTAATGGAGTCTGCTTCAGTGCATAGATCCTGTCTTTAGGCAGATGGTCTGCTGGGGGGCTTTCAAGTGGTTTTGTTGAATCCAAGCTAGCTTGAGCTATTTCTCATTGCTCCTGTAGTGTCCATGTGTGTTCTGTTGAGGCAATATGCTTAAGCCCAAAGCTTCCCAGACTAACCCACCTCTTCACGAAATACGGTAACTGCCTGAGCCCAAATTCTCGAGTGGTTTGGATTGCTTGTTTGCTCTCTCTCCAGTAGGGCTTTGATATTTTGTCACTGCTGATGAAGCAGCAGCTGCAGAATGAAGGCTGTTACCTGGATGTGCTCTACTGCCAAAACCTTGTGATTTTGGTGTGCTTTTGCTTTTGACTGCGCATTGGAAATGCCACAGCAGACTTTTGGGAAGCACTGGCAACATGAGCTGACTTCAGCAGGATGTGCGGTGTTGAGAAAAAACCCAAGCAGCCCCGAGTTTGCCAGACTGGCACTGGAAACTAGGACCCTCAGTATTGAAGGATGCTTTGGGAAACTAGTCAAGTGTGTCTCAGTTTTAGTTTGGTAGACGTCCGTGATCAACGGCTCTCAGCAAAAGGCCCGAGAGATGCTTTTTGGAAAGCAAATTCTGATGTGCCTTTCTGAGCTGAGCTCTCACTCCTTTTCTTCCCGTGACTGGTGAGAGAAAATCCAATGGTCAGTGGATTTTGCAATCCGGGAAGTCTGTGTGGATTTTCTCCCTCTTGTGCTATTCAGTCAACTGGTTAGGGAGCGTGTTTTCGGGAGGGAAATGTAGAAAATTAGAGCTGCGTTTTACCATTGGAAAATCAATGGGCACAGGTTTGGTAAGGAAAACACATGAGACTGAAAGAGATCTTGTGGGCTACAGTCAAGGAGAAAAGAGTTGAACGCTTCCTAGTACGGAAACTTCCTTTTTTCCCTCCATTGGAAAAGACCTCTGGTGCTTCTTAAATATTGGAAAATGCTTTGAGTTAGCTCATTTCATGAATCCCATTTGTGCAAGTCATCAACAGGTCAATGAAGAAACTGTAACAAACCCAGACCAGAGTGAATTCAGAAAATAAACTGGAAAGTGAACAGCTGCTTTCGTGGACAGTGTTCTAGATGTGGTTTCTGGCACTGTCTTTCACTGTTGTTGATTATTTCCATGCAGTTTCTTGTAACAGGGCATGTTTAGCGCAAGCCCCATTAGCAGGGGATTAAAAAGGCATCTGGAAAAGGTTTATCTCCTTAACTCTGTATTGGAGAGCAGCTTTGGGAAGCAACCTTTACCGCAAGACTGACTTTGTCAAGAAAGCTGCTTGGGGTTTTGTCCCTCCAAAAATCCTGAACCCTCCTTGTCAATCCGTGTTATTCCTTTTGAGATTGCCTTGACAAAGCTTGAATGTTTTTGACTGAAGGCGACTTTGGTCAGAGCCTGCTTTTGTATGCACATAATAGTATGTGTAGGGTTGCCTAATCGCAGCTTTTTGTTGTCCAAGTTTGTTTCTCTGCATTCGGGAAGGGCCCACGCATCTTCTGAGTGTTATAGCTCTAGTGAGAATCAGCCGTTGCAAATCTTGCCTTGACTGTAGCCTTTTGGCTCTGCATTTGCATGAGAGTGAAGTAGTGAGACTTCAGCTGGACAAAAGGAGCAAAATATCTCGCTCCAGGAGATCCTCCTGTTGGTTCCTAGCACAGGCATTAAGTGATCTCCAATGGCCTTTTTCCTGTGCGTTTCCCACGGGTGTGAGGGGGTGTAAGTCTTTCACTAGGATGCCGCTCGAAGGTGGACGCTGATGTGGAGGAAAGACACATCCAACAAAGTGTCCGTCAAAAAAATATATAATTTTTTAATATTATATAATATATAATTCCAAGAAAAATAATGCAGAAACATGAAATTAGATCCTGTTTCCACTTCCACCTCTGGCATTTCAGTCAAAAAATGATCTCTTTATTACAGTCATGCTAAGAGCGGGGAATGGAATGGGATACAATGGAGAGGCGAGGAAGCGAAGCGAAGCGAAGCGAAGCGAAGCGAAGCGAAGAGAAGAGAAGAGAAGAGAAGAGAAGAGAAGAGAAGAGAAGAGAAGAGAAGAGAAGAGAAGAGAAGAGAAGAGAAGAGAAGAGAAGAGTTAAGTGGGTAGATGTTGCAAGGGATCCCAGTGTTTTGGAGAAAGCACGGGAGCCCTGCCAGGTGTGGGAAGGATCCTTGCACCCAAGGTTGATCAGGCCAGGAGCCTTTGGCGGCTCTTGGGAGCCCCTGAGATGTGTCCGGGTTGAGGCAGAATAGGGCTTGGTCATCTCCTGGGAGGAGGGACCAGCCTGTGGGAGGAGGAAGCAGGTAATGCTCACATGCTCAGAGAATAGCCGATCGCCAGCACTGGGGTCAGGAAGGAATTTTCCCCCGGGGCACATTGGCACTGGTCCCTGGGGTTTTTTTTGCCTTCCTCTGCAGCATTGAGCACGACCCCTTGCCAGCGCTCCTTTGGGCCATTTTGGCTAGGTGTCTGCTGCTCCTGCTCCACATAGGTGGCCCTCGTGCCCCGCATCCGGGGGGAAGAAGCTTTCTAGTCTCTAAGGGTGGCCCCCATGGGTTGCTTCTTGTGCTCTGTAGCACTGAGCACAGCCCCTTGTCGGGGCTCCTCTGGGCCCTTTCGGCTCTCTTCTTGCCAGCTGCTCTTGCACCTCCAAGGCACCACTCGTGCCCTGGCTCTCTCGGGCTCTCTTGCCCATTGCAAGTTTGGAGCGGGAGTGAGCTCTGCTCTTCCTGTGGCTCCATGTCGCCAGGGGTTCTTGCTCGTTTTGGAAGGCGACAGGTGTACTTGTCATTGGTATGTGTCATACTTTTGAAAATGCCTCAAGGTACCACACACGTTATCTTCTTCTGTTGTGTGTGATCGGTACCAATGCCCATTCATCCAGTTCTCGCTGTTCAAGACAAAGGAACTCCTTGGCCTTTATTCCTGCTACAACTTTCTGTGGCTCTGTGGCTTTCCGTTGCCAGGCTGCAAGGGATGTGTTTTCAAGCTAAACTGCATCGGCCTGTTCCTGGCCACACGTGTGAATTGTGTTCATGCTTGTGAGCACTGGCTCGGAATAATAACGCAGAAGCATGAAATTAGATCCTGTTTCCACTTCCACCTCTGGCATTTCAGTCAAAAAATGATCTCTTTATTATAGTCATGCTAAGAGCAGGGAATGGAATGGGATACAATGAAGAGAGAGAAGCGAAGCGAGAAGACAAGAGAAGAGAAGAGAAGAGAAGAGAAGAGAAGAGAAGAGAAGAGAAGAGAAGAGAAGAGAAGAGAAGAGAAGAGAAGAGAAGAGAAGAGAAGAGAAGAGAAGAGAAGAGAAGAGAAGAGAAGAGAAGGAAACAGTTACTGCTTGGCCGGTATTCTTGCTCCACATTCTGTGGCTGTGTGGCTTCCCTTTGCCAGAGTGCAAGGGATGTTTTTTAAAGCTAAACTGAGGAATTCTTCACCCTGCACCTGGCTACACAAGCGCAGTGTTTTCATACACGTGAACATCGGCTCTGAAATGGACTCCAAAAAATAAGATAAAATAACATAAAATAAAATCCTGTTTTCATTTGTAACATTTTTATTTGTGTCTTTGAAAGTTTTTTGGAGCTCAAAACTCCCTGGCATTTCAGGCAAATAATGGTCTCATTGTTACTTGACTTGTCATCAGTGCAGGTATAGGATTGGGTAGGGTAGGGTAGGGTAGGGTAGGGTAGGGTAGGGTAGGGTAGGATACGATAAGATGGGATAGGATAGGATAGGATAGGATAGGATAGGATAGGATAGGATAGGATAGGATAGGATAGGATAGAGTAGAATATTTCAGGTGGAAGGGATCTACAACAATCACCTACCTAACCACTTCAGGGTCGACCAAATGTTAAAGCATGGCATTGATGACATTTTCCAAATGCCTCTTACACACTGACAAGCATGGGGCATCAACCACCTCTCCAGGAAACCTCTCCCAGTCTTTGATCACCCTCTTGGTAAAGAAATGTTTCCTCATGTCATGTCCGAAGCTCTCCTGATGGATGCAGCTGTGAGCCATTCCCATGCGTCCTGGCACGGGATCCCAGGGAAAGAGATCAGCACTTCCCTCTCTGCTTCCCCTCCTCAGGAAGCTGTAGAGAGCAATGAGGTCACCCCTCAGCCTCGTCCTCGCTAAACTAGACAAACCCAGTGTCCTTAGCCACTTCTCAGAGCACATGCCTTCCAGCCTCTTCATCAACTTTGTTGCCCTCCTCTGAACACATTCAAGTATTTAACATCCTTTTTAAATGGCCCTGAACCACACACAGTACTCAAGGTGAAGTTGCACCAATGCTAAATACAGTGGGATAACCACCTCTTTGGACTGGCTGGTTATGCTCTGTTTGATGCACCCCCGGATGCGGTTTGCCCTCTTAGTTGGCAGGGTACCCTTTTGTTCAGTCAGTTCTTCACCCAGTGCATCGTCTACCTACTCATCTTACAGCTGCACAACTTGTCCAGAAGGATGCTGTAAGGGACAGTATCAAAAGCCTTACTAAAATCTAGAGAAACTACATCCACTGCCTTCCTTTTATCAGCTAGACAGTTGACCTTGCTGCTGAAGGATATCGAATTAGTTATATAGAACTTTCCCTTGATGAACCTATGTTGACTGTGCCCTATGGTTGCCTTGTCCTTTAAATGCCTTTCAATAGCACCCAGTATGATATAAAAACACTTTCCTCCTTTCAGATGGTAGAAACTTTAGCGGGGTCTTCCTGTGTTTTGTCAGTAATGACACTCCACATTCAGGCCACCTAGTGAAGATGGTTATTGTACTGCTGCCTGGAGGCACTCTCGCTGCCTGTACGTTCTCTTGAGAATAATTAGTGCATTAAGTGTCCACAGTTATACAACCTGATTCATGAGAACCTAAGCAGCCTTACTCAATGCACGGTCTGGCTTATCTCACTCTATCTTCTAATGCACTTCATGCCTCTTCTAGTGACGAGAGTATGTAAGGTTGTATTTCTCCTACTAGTTTTATAGAAGTAACAGGCAGCAGATTAGGGTGAACAACTAAGATAGCCTGCAACATTGCTTATTTTTAATAGCAGCAGACAGACACATTTTTTGTCAAAGTGTTCTTCTGTTCTTTACTCACACTTTCCCCTTCCCTCTATTAAGCTGTGAGAAAGTAAAAAGCTTGCATAGACATAGTCCAGGACTTGTTACGAGAACTCTTTTTCCTTATCAAATAATGCATCAATAACCAAAAGCCTTGCTTTCCCCTCGGGTTTCCCCACATCCAAAGGAATGCATATGGTATAAATGCCTGTATTTACACAGTCTGAAAGTCCAGAGGAACCTACAGGGACACCCAGAAGCTGTGGCCAGTGCATGGCCACCAAAGGCAGAGACAGCCCCCGGCCCTCCTGGCACGGGGACTGCCTCGGGGCCAGCACCCCAAAGGCCTTCCTCTGAAGGATGCTGGGCGGAGGAGTGGTGGGCGGGGCTGCACAGGAGGGGCCCCATCACCCCTGTGTCACAGTGCCACCACCTGGCAACGCAGCAGTCACAATGTCTCAGGGCAGGATAAAATCCTCCTGCGTGCTGGTGCCAGAGCTGGCCCAGGGGCAGCCCGAAGACATCCAAGAGGAAGTTCTGGAGGAGCCCGTGGAAATACTTGGAGGGGTCTGAGAGAGGAAGACCAGAGGCTGGACCAGGCTGCTGGAGGTTCTCCTCTACAAGGCCAACTCCCAGCGGGGCCGATGAAAATTCTACCTCAGCCTTTGAGGAACAGACACCAGCTTCTCAGGAGATGAGAAGAATCACCAATCCCTGGAGGTGTCTGAGGCTATCAGGCCTTCTCAGCTGAATGAGCAGTGGTAAGATCAAGGGAATGTCTTCTTGAGGAGCACTGCAGAGCTTGCCATCCTCGTCCCCTGTGGAGCAAGGGGCAGCAGCTGTAAGAAATGGCATGCACAGATGTTGCAAGGGATCCCAGTGTTTTGGAGAAAGCACGGGAGGCCTGCCAGGAGTGGGAAGGATCCTTGCACCCAAGGTTGATCAGGCCAGGAGCCTTTGGCGGCTCTTGGGAGCCCCTGAGATGTGTCCGGGTTGAGGCAGAATAGGGCTTGGTCATCTCCTGGGAGGAGGGACCAGCCTGTGGGAGGAGGAAGCAGGTCTTGCTCACATGCTCAGGGAATAGCCGATCGCCAGCACTGGGGTCAGGAAGGAATTTTCCCCCGGGGCACATTGGCACTGGTCCCTGGGGGTTTTTTGCCTTCCTCTGCAGCATTGAGCATGACCACTTGTCAGGGCTCCTCTCCTCCATTTAGGCTAGGTTACTGCCTGCTGCACATGCGCCACAAACACGGCCTCTCGTGCCCTGCAGCTCAGGGGAGGAAGGCTTTTTTTTCCCCCCACGGTGGGCTAGCATGCGTCCCCGGGGTTTTTTTTGCCTTCCTCTGCAGCATTGAGCACGGCCCCTTGCCAGCGCTCCTTTGGGCCATTTTGGCTAGGTGTCTGCTGCTCCTGCTCCACAAAGGTGGCCCTCGTGCCCCGCATCCGGGGGGAAGAAGCTTTTTAGTCTCTAAGGGCGGGCCCTCAAGGTGGCCCCCATGGGTTGCTTCTTGTGCTCTGTAGCACTGAGCACAGCCCCTTGTCAGGGCTCCTCTGGGCCCTTTCGGCTCTCTTCTTGCCAGCTGCTCTTGCACCTCCAAGGCACCACTCGTGCCCTGGCTCTCCCGGGCTCTCTTGCCCATTGCAAGTTTGAAGCAGGAGTGAGCTCTGCTCTTCCTGTGGCTCCATGTCGCCAGGGGTTCTTGCTCGTTTTGGAAGGCGACAGGTGTGCTTGTCATTGGTATGTGTCATACTTTTGAAAATGCCTCAAGGTACCACACACGTTATCTTCTTCTGTTGTGTGTGATCGGTACCAATGCCCATTCATCCAGTTCTCGCTGTTCAAGACAAAGGAACTCCTTGGCCTTTATTCCTGCTACAACTTTCTGTGGCTCTGTGGCTTTCCTTTGCCAGGCTGCAAGGGATGTGTTTTCAAGCTAAACTGCATCGGCCTGTTCCTGGCCACACGTGTGAATTGTGTTCATGCTTGTGAGCACTGGCTCGGAATAATAACGCAGAAGCATGAAATTAGATCCTGTTTCCACTTCCACCTCTGGCATTTCAGTCAAAAAATGATCTCTTTATTCCAGTCATGCTAAGCACAGGGAATGGAATAGGAGAAGAGAAGAGAAGAGAAGAGAAGAGAAGAGAAGAGAAGAGAAGAGAAGAGAAGAGAAGAGAAGAGAAGAGAAAGAGAAGAGAAGAAGAGAAGAGAAGAGAAGAGAAGAGAAGAGAAGAGAAGAGAAGAGAAGAGAAGAGAAGCTCCTCTCTCTGCTTTTCATACGTGGCAGCAGCTGGCCACACTGTTTTGTCCCCTCCAACATACCTGATCAATTTATTGTTATAAATTAGAGTTGTGCTGTAACTCAGGTGTTAGTGGAGAGGAGGGATGCGGTGCTGAAACAGTCTAGCTCACAGCAGTCGTATCTTAATCTTGCAGGAAAGTGTCTTTAGGAGGATGCGGTCTCCGTTTTGCATGCCAAAGCTTTCCCTCCAAGGATTATGGGAGATGGGAGTTTTGCTCGGTGGTGCTCTTGGGCTCACTTTTGAACTAATTCTTTAAAGATGTGGTTTTCTTACTTCTGCTGGGGTTTGCCATGTTGAGTTCACTCCTGAAATCCCATTTCAACATCCTTTCAACGTTGCAGGCAGAAGAGCCCAAGTAGTTGTCTCTGGTCCCGCTGGCAGTGGACTTCAGAAAGGAGTTCTGTGTTTTGGTGAAAGAAAATGTTGCTTGAGGAGGTGCGTGCGCTGTGTTGGTGTGAGTAGGGGTGGGGAAGATGGGAAGCAAAGTAAAGATTGAGCTGGGCTTTCTTCGGCTAGGGTGAAATACCTTCAGCTCTGTGTTGCGTGCTTAACTTTTACAGAAGACGCTGCTGTGCTTTTTCTGTTCTTCTCTCTTGAAAGGCTGTCCGTTAGGAGTGGAGTAGAGAGGAATGTTGTTTTTTTTTAAATGATTCTAGAAGAAAACCAGAGAACTAAGAGCAGCTTCACTTTTGTGTCCTGCATTTTGGGCAGAGAAGTGTGTAGATTGTAGCAATTAAGTGGACGGTTTTGTTCTTGTGTCTTGATTTTCAGCCTTTTTCAGACAGGCTGATGCTGCGACTTGACTAGGGATCCATGTCCGCCGGTGTTAGGTCCTGTAACTAAGCAAATGCCTCAACTCACAGTCCAGTCTGCTAATGCTCCCCAGCATTCCTCCATTCCCGCAGTATCGACAGGTTGCTATTATTATGATGATGAGAGTTGCTAGGTGGCTTCGTGCTATTAAACACTGGATTTGGCTGCCCAGGGAGGTGGTGGATTCGCCATGCCTGGAGGTGTTTAAAACAAGGGTAGATGTGGTACTAAGGGACATGTCTTAGAAGTGGTTTTTGTCAGGGTAGGTTAATGGTTGGACTTGATGATCTTAAAGGTCCCTTCCAACGTCAGCAATTCTATGGTTCTATGATTCTATGATTCTTGTCTCTATGGCTAACGGTTAAGGTTTAATTGTTCCTGAGTCAGGGGAAGTGTAAGTTCTGAGAATGGCCATTCTGCTCATAACTTGGAGCCACTCGCTGCTGGAAGATGTTCCTGTCAGCCTGACAACGTGATCAGAGTAAATTTTCCTTCATGGGAGAATATGTTTATTCCTTGGTGATGTTGGCTGCCTTATGTTCCAGGCTATTGCTTCCTCTTCCTTAGAATTTGTTGTGCCATGTAGTGAAGTGAAATTCTGCTCGAGGATTTGTCATTTACTCTCTGCTTGTGTTTGCCTACTTGCCCTCGGAAGCAGCCACAATAATTTGAGCCTTCTGTCTTATTCGCTGTCATTGACAGTAACACGTGACGTGCGTGATTGTTTTTCTGTAGCTCTGCACTGGTACTTATCTCCTGACCCTTTGTCTACTTTGAGACTCCCCGCCTGGAAATGATAAATGGGACTTAATGCAAAAAGAGAAATAATCGAGTCCAAGGCGCCTAAATGGGTGTGCTATGTATGCCAAGGCGATGTAAGAAGCTGTAATTTAGAATAAGCCTCATACAACATAGGATTAATGTGCCAAAAGCAGCCCACGATGGGTTTCATAAGAGCAGGCGGTTCAACCGGATGAGGGCTTTCCGGTTTGATGGGCTTTTTTTGACCTCCAAGGGGTAGCACATTTAAACTAGCACAGTGTGCTAGACAGAAAGGATCCTGCTCCAAGGGATCCTTTCTCACGGGAGGGGAAGCAACTTGTGGGATCTTGGGTGAGGCACAGGGCCACAGTGCTGAGCAGTCAATTGAATTTCATGTTTCATGTTAATTTCATGTTCATGTTGACTTCTAAAATCTAGGTTAACATGTTTCCTTCGACTTGGGGATAGCGATGCGATCCTCTAGCTGAACACCAGGAATAAAACGCAGGATTTTTTGGTGGCTGAATTTTGATCCATGTGAGTGTTGTGGAGGAGTGGCCTGAAAAGAAACCAATCTGCATTGAGATGTTAAAGACCTAATTTTTTTTTTTTTAGCTCTAGCTGTTAATGGCTTGTCCAATATTGGCAGCAAATGACTGCTGCTTTTTCTGTTGGCAGGGCAAAGGCAAGGAACTGTGGGACTGGAAAGAGCAGCCTTAGTGCCGCTGCCTAGAAGGAAGAGCGGAGCAGCTAATGGAGTCTGCTTCAGTGCATAGATCCTGTCTTTAGGCAGATGGTCTGCTGGGGGGCTTTCAAGTGGTTTTGTTGAATCCAAGCTAGCTTGAGCTATTTCTCATTGCTCCTGTAGTGTCCATGTGTGTTCTGTTGAGGCAATATGCTTAAGCCCAAAGCTTCCCAGACTAACCCACCTCTTCACGAAATACGGTAACTGCCTGAGCCCAAATTCTCGAGTGGTTTGGATTGCTTGTTTGCTCTCTCTCCAGTAGGGCTTTGGATATTTTGTCGCTGCCGATGAAGCAGCAGCTGCAGAATGAAGGCTGTTACCTGATGTGCTCTACTGCCAAAACCTTGTGATTTTGGTGTGCTTTTGCTTTTGACTGCGCATTGGAAATGCCACAGCATACTTTTGGGAAGCACTGGCAACATGAGCTGACTTCAGCAGGATGTGCGGTGTTGAGAAAAAACCCAAGCAGCCCCGAGTTTGCCAGACTGGCACTGAAAACTAGGACCCTCAGTATTGAAGGATGCTTTGGGAAACTAGTCAAGTGTGTCTCAATTTTAGTTTGGTAGACGTCCGTGATCAACGGCTCTCAGCAAAAGGCCCGAGAGATGCTTTTTGGAAAGCAAATTCTGGTGTGCCTTTCTGAGCTGAGCTCTCACTCCTTTTCTTCCCGTGACTGGTGAGAGAAAATCCAATGGTCAGTGGATTTTGCAATCCGGGAAGTCTGTGTGGATTTTCTCCCTCTTGTGCTATTCAGTCAACTGGTTAGGGAGCGTGTTTTCGGGAAGGAAATGTAGAAAATTAGAGCTGCGTTTTACCATTGGAAAATCAATGGGCACAGGTTTGGTAAGGAAAACACATGAGACTGAAAGAGATCTTGTGGGCTACAGTCAAGGAGAAAAGAGTTGAACGCTTCCTAGTACGGAAACTTCCTTTTTTCCCTCCATTGGAAAAGACCTCTGGTGCTTCTTAAATATTGGAAAATGCTTTGAGTTAGCTCATTTCATGAATCCCATTTGTGCAAGTCATCAACAGGTCAATGAAGAAACTGTAACAAACCCAGACCAGAGTGAATTCAGAAAATAAACTGGAAAGTGAACAGCTGCTTTCGTGGACAGTGTTCTAGATGTGGTTTCTGGCACTGTCTTTCACTGTTGTTGATTATTTCCATGCAGTTTCTTGTAACAGGGCATGTTTAGCGCAAGCCCCATTAGCAGGGGATTAAAAAGGCATCTGGAAAAGGTTTATCTCCTTAACTCTGTATTGGAGAGCAGCTTGGGAAGCAACCTTTACCGCAAGACTGACTTTGTCAAGAAAGCTGCTTGGGGTTTTGTCCCTTCAAAAATCCTGAACCCTCCTTGTCAATCCGTGTTATTCCTTTTGAGATTGCCTTGACAAAGCTTTGAATGTTTTTGACTGAAGGCGACTTTGGTCAGAGCCTGCTTTTGTATGCACATAATAGTATGTGTAGGGTTGCCTAATCGCAGCTTTTTGTTGTCCAAGTTTGTTTCTCTGCATTCGGGAAGGGCCCACGCATCTTCTGAGTGTTATAGCTCTAGTGAGAATCAGCCGTTGCAAATCTTGCCTTGACTGTAGCCTTTTGGCTCTGCGTTAGCATGAGAGTGAAGTAGTGAGACTTCAGCTGGACAAAAGGAGCAAAATATCTGGCTCCAGGAGATCCTCCTGTTGGTTCCTAGCACAGGCATTAAGTGATCTCCAATGGCCTTTTTCCTGTGCGTTTCCCACGGGTGTGAGGGGGTGTAAGTCTTTCACTAGGATGCCGCTCGAAGGTGGACGCTGATGTGGAGGAAAGACACATCCAACAAAGTGTCCGTCAAAAAAATATATAATTTTTTTATATTATATAATATATAATTCCAAGAAAAATAATGCAGAAACATGAAATTAGATCCTGTTTCCACTTCCACCTCTGGCATTTCAGTCAGAAAATGATCTCTTTATTACAGTCATGCTAAGAGCAGGGAATGGAATGGGATACAATGGAGAGGCGAGGAAGCGAAGAGAAGAGAAGAGAAGAGAAGAGAAGAGAAGAGAAGAGAAGAGAAGAGAAGAGAAGAGAAAGAAGAGGAAGAGAAGAGAAGAGAAGAGAAGAGAAGAGAAGAGTTAAGTGGGTAGATGTTGCAAGGGATCCCAGTGTTTGGAGAAAGCACGGGAGCCCTGCCAGGTGTGGGAAGGATCCTTGCATCCAAGGTTGATCAGGCCAGGAGCCTTTGGCGGCTCTTGGGAGCCCCTGAGATGTGTCCGGGTTGAGGCAGAATAGGGCTTGGACATCTCTTGGGAGGAAGGACGAGCCTGTGGGAGGAGGAAGCAGGTCTTGCTCACATGCTCAGAGAATAGCCGATCGCCAGCACTGGGGTCAGGAAGGAATTTTCCCCCGGGGCACATTGGCACTGGTCCCTGGGGGTTTTTTGCCTTCCTCTGCAACATTGAGCACGGCCCCTTGCCAGCGCTCCTTTGGGCCATTTTGGCTAGGTGTCTGCTGCTCCTGCTCCACATAGGTGGCCCTCGTGCCCCGCATCCGGGGGGAAGAAGCTTTCTAGTCTCTAAGGGTGGCCCCCATGGGTTGCTTCTTGTGCTCTGTAGCACTGAGCACAGCCCCTTGTCAGGGCTCCTCTGGGCCCTTTCGGCTCTCTTCTTGCCAGCTGCTCTTGCACCTCCAAGGCACCACTCGTGCCCTGGCTCTCTCGGGCTCTCTTGCCCATTGCAAGTTTGGAGCGGGAGTGAGCTCTGCTCTTCCTGTGGCTCCATGTCGCCAGGGGTTCTTGCTCGTTTTGGAAGGCGACAGGTGTGCTTGTCATTGGTATGTGTCATACTTTTGAAAATGCCTCAAGGTACCACACACGTTATCTTCTTCTGTTGTGTGTGATCGGTACCAATGCCCGTTCACCCAGTTCTCGCTGTTCAAGACAAAGGAACTCCTTGGCCTTTATTCCTGCTACAACTTTCTGTGGCTCTGTGGCTTTCCTTTGCCAGGCTGCAAGGGATGTGTTTTCAAGCTAAACTGCATCGGCCTTTTCCTTGCCACACGTGTGAATTGTGTTCATGCTTGTGAGCACTGGCTCGGAATAATAACGCAGAAGCATGAAATTAGATCCTGTTTCCACTTCCACCTCTGGCATTTCAGTCAAAAAATGATCTCTTTATTATAGTCATGCTAAGAGCAGGGAATGGAATGGGATACAATGAAGAGAGAGAAGCGAAGCGAGAAGAGAAGAGAAGAGAAGAGAAGAGAAGAGAAGAGAAGAGAAGAGAAGAGAAGAGAAGAGAAGAGAAGAGAAGAGAAGAGAAGAGAAGAGAAGAGAAGAGAAGAGAAGGAAACAGTTACTGCTTGGCCGGTATTCTTGCTCCACATTCTGTGGCTGTGTGGCTTCCCTTTGCCAGAGTGCAAGGGATGTTTTTTAAAGCTAAACTGAGGAATTCTTCACCCTGCACCTGGCTACACAAGCGCAGTGTTTTCATACACGTGAACATCGGCTCTGAAATGGACTCCAAAAAATAAGATAAAATAACATAAAATAAAATCCTGTTTTCATTTGTAACATTTTTATTTGTGTCTTTGAAAGTTTTTTGGAGCTCAAAACTCCCTGGCATTTCAGGCAAATAATGGTCTCATTGTTACTTGACTTGTCATCAGTGCAGGTATAGGATTGGGTAGGGTAGGGTAGGGTAGGATACGATAGGATGGGATAGGATAGGATAGGATAGGATAGGATAGGATAGGATAGGATAGGATAGGATAGGATAGGATAGGATAGGATAGGATAAACATGTCCCCAATGTCCTGTGTGGAATGTAGACTGCACCTGGGAATTGCAGCATTTCCTAAAGACACTTTTGGAAGGAGTCAGGCTCCACACCTCTCAAGCCCTGACTGCCCGATTCCAATGGGAATTGTGTCAGTTGCTCCTGATTGTGTCTGAAGTCAATAGGAGTTTGGGCAAATCTGGAAGTGATCCAGATGCATACTCCAAACCTGCCGTGAGGTCCTCAATTGGTCCCTGCTGCTTCTAGGGCCATTGGTTAATGGAAATACTCTGAAGGCTCTAGTCAGTAGGAATCATCTCATGTTGAGTAATGCAAATGGCATTATAGTGGTGAGCAAACGATCCCCTTTTTCTCCTCAATGCACTGAAGAAGGGCTGTTTTCACTCGGGGCTGTTCTGCTCCGACAATGGACTGGGTGGAAAGAGCTGCCCAAGTGCAGCAGCCCTCCTGCTTGTGTGTGTTCAGAGCTGCCTTTTTGCACCTTGCTGCTTCTCGGTCTGTCAGTAATGTAGCTGCAAGTCAGCCGTGAATGAACAAGTGCTGTTTCATTCTAGCCCATGTCACCACGGTGCCAAATGGGGTTTCGTATTCTGTCTCTGAGCACAATGAAGCTAGGCATGTGTTTAAAAAGAGAGAACTGGAAGGACATGAAAATACACGATTAAGCAACAGAATAGTTTGGATTTTTTTTCGGTGAGAGGGAGAGGGGGGAGGTAGTGGATAAAAAGGAAAAAAAAACACAACCAAACCCCCCCAAAAATCCTCCAAAACCAAACCAGACAAAAAGCCCCACTGTTTTTACTTCTGTACTGAGCAAACTTGATATGAAGTGCCTGAGGTGCAGCAGGACTGTGAGTTGAGTGTGTTCCCTGATTTGCCGCAAGGCCTGGGCTCCAGTAGCCCGTGCTGGCTCCATGGCTCCACGTGGGAGCAAAGCAAGTCGTGTTGTTGATTAGAAAGCAAGGTGTAAAAAGATAGCTGACACCATGGCGGGCTGCTTACTGGCTGCGGGCATCAAGACCTTAAAAGCCAGAGGAGCTCAGGACCTGACAGACGTGGTATTTTCTGTGGACCCAGTTTTCACAGCAAAGCTCCGCTTCCGTCTTTTCTTCCTACCACCAAGACGAAGATTTTGTCTCCCGTGTCTCATGAGCCAGAGATGCAATGCTGCTTCCCTGCCCATTGGCAAAGCACACTCGCATTTGAATGCTCCCTTACTTCTTCTTTGATCAGTAAGAGTCAGGAAGCAGGCAGAAGAGATGAGCTCAAGGCTTGTATCCCACCAAAGAGAGTAGGGCAGCAAGGTGGGGGCAATCAAGGTCTCCTCTGCTGTTGTGAATACCAAAAGGTGCAGTAGTGAAGTGCATGTGGGAGCTAGCCAGGATGATTTTCTAGGTGGTAATGGGTGAGGAAAATCAGAGAGGAGAGCATTTTTTATGTTTTTAAATCATTTTTTCTTGGCTTTTTTCTTGGGTTTTTACTGGGTTTTTACTGGGTTTTTCTTGGTTTTGATTGGTTTTGGAATTGTTTCTTGGCCAGTCTTGCCAAAACTCCTTCCTGTCAGAAGCGAACTCTTCTGTTTCTCCAAAGGCAGAGCTGTCTCTTCTTGAGTGGTTTGGATTGCTTGTTTGCTCTCTCTCCAGTAGGGCTTTAATATTTTGTCGCTGCCGATGAAGCAGCAGCTGCAGAATAAAGGCTGTTACCTGGATGAGCTCTACTGCCAAAACCTTGTGATTTTGGTGTGCTTTTGCTTTTGCCTCCCCGCAGGTGCGACCCCTCTACGTTTTTCCTCTTCGCACCCTCCAGCGGGGCAAATAACCAAGTTAGCTGCCTTGGGTGTTAGAGCACTAAGTGTGAGCAAGAGCCTCTCTGCATACCATTCCTTGGCATCAACTATAAGCATAGGTCTTATCACTCTGAGAGGGAGGAGTTTCTGCACAATGTGCTGTTAATTGCAGTAGTTAGTAGAGGCTTAGCTAAAAAGTGAAGTTACTGAACAGAACACTGGTTCTGTTTTACTTCAAACCAGGACAGGTGCTACTTGTTCCCACGATGTCGTTGGTGGAGTTGATGATTTCTGTTAAAGAGAAATGAGAAAAGAACGGTCTCGGAGGGGAAGGCCAGACAGGTTACCCCCTTCTGTGATGCAGGATATGTCATAGGCTTTTCTGCAGGGAGCCATAAATCAGCTTTTGCAGTTGGGCACACAGCACAAGTTCCCACCACTCCAGTAATTTTACCTCTTTGCCATCCAGGTCTTAAGCCCATCTCGTCAGCACCTTGTTGTGTAACAATTGAAATTTCCTGCAGGATTAATTAAAAATGTTGTTAATTGCTTTTGAGGACCAACTGGAATTCAAACAGAAGGGTCATTCTCATTTAGCCATTGGTAAGTTTCTACTTTCCAGACAGGTAGGTCCAGTCGCCGTGCAGGCACAATTCGTTTTTTGGGTTTTATGTTTTGTACCTGCTCTCTGTATAGGGGAGGAGGGGTAAATTTTCTCCCTTGAAGCCGGCGAGGGAGGAGTTGGAGTGTTTGCATGGTCGTGTTTCCGGAACTCTTGAATTAGACTCAGAATGATGCCAGGGGGCTGTTTCTGAATCGCGGCTCTAGGAATTCCTCGAGCCAACAGTTGTTTCCGTAGTTCCTTTCTCCACTCCTGGCCCCTTAACTTTCTGTCAGAGGATTTGAGTTCCTGGGGACATGCATATGATTCATAGTCTCATGCATTACCATTGCCCAGGATGGACCTCCCCGTGACCGGACTCATCTTTACCCTCACCCTCTTCAGTGGCCTGTATTAAATCTATAAATTCATGGAGATTTAAGTTCCTCTGGATGCCATCTCTTTTTGCAATAAGGAAAGGTTTGAGTGCGAAAGGGGCTCCTTTTATTAATGGTTTAAGCATGGCAGGAGTTACAGGTGCCGAGACAGGAGCACCAGTGCAGTCACATTCATGCACGGCTTGAATAGAGGCAGGCTTTGTAAAAGCTGGGGAGAGCTCATTTAGAGATTTGCTCGGTATTAATAGGGGTTCTCCCCTCTCTGAGACATTCATGCCACCAGCCCAATATGCTACTCTGCTGGTGAGTGAGTGGGAGTCGTTCAGGGGATCGGGGCCGGCATGTAAAAAGACGCCAGGGACCAGATAGCTCTTGGCTCCCTTGCAACGTAGCAAAACTCCCATAGCTATTCAGTTTCACTTTCTCTAAGCTTACGGCACTAGCCATCTTGTAAACTGGCCATCGAAATTGAAAGGAAATGGGGCTGTGCTTTCTCCTTTACCGCTCCAAGGTCCTGTAGTTACTTCTGATAGAAAAATTGGTCTGACCAATAGTAGGGGAGGCTCAGGGGGATGACAAAAATTAGCTTTGGTCCTTTGTCCTACCTGCCCGTCTTGCAGCCACCTCACCAGGGTCTGGGGCTCTCACGTAGGATTAGCCAATGTGTCAGGTACCCAAGGATATTGAAAACAGGGAAAGACTCGTTTACATCAGTTGTTTATATTAGTAGCATGTCCCTTCTCCCCAGGGAAGGTGTTACACACCTGCAGATTGTGTTTGTCTTCATGAGGATGTTAATGCTCTATAAAACACTGCTGTGGAGCAGGTTTTCAAAAGTGTGCCACATTTGGCTATTAAAACAAATGGGCATTTCCTTCAAGAGCAGCAGCTCGGCTTTTGGCAGCCTGACCTCCTTGGGCTTTTCAGTTTGCCAAGCAGGAACAAGATACCCCACTATGGAACGAGCCGTGTCTTCGAGGAGTGCCATATTTGAGAAGTGTCCATGTGTAGGAACCTTCTAAAGAAGCCTGTTGTGCTTTGTGTGTCAGAGTCGGACCGATAGCGACTCTGTCCTTGCTTTAGCTATCAATGGATGCAATGGAAACCACGGCTGCTTTTTCTTACTGTAACAGAAGCTTCGCCTTTTCTGAGTAGGTACAAACTGGGAAGGCAAGGTGGGGTGGTTTTGGACAACTTGGCCACTGACATGAACGCTCGATATTCTCTTTTATTTCTTTCCCCTCCAGAGAAGGGAGAGCATCTGCCTTCGTGGAGAGAAGGATGAGAGAGAACAGACAGACACAAGTTCAAAAAAGAAACTAAACCGCTTTAATGAAAATATCAATAAAAAAAGAAAAAGAAAACAAAGAAAGATATACGCTGTCTACAAAACTGTTTCAAGAAAACAAAGATCCTTTTATTGTGAACATCGCGTGCGGGAGCCCAGGAGTCACAGGGGTTCAGCCACTAACAGGGAATCGGCACCTACAAGGACAGAGTCAGAAAGCACTGGTAAACCCCCAAAGGCGGGAAGAGGCAGGACTTGGTTCCCCTTCCTTTGGGAAACACAGCTGACAAGGAATGGTTTCTGGCCCAGCAGAGGGAGCTACTGCTGGCACTGAGCAGGGGATGGCTCTGGCGCCTTGTCCCCACGGGGAATGCCCTTAGAGACTGTGCGTGTGCAGAGATGCACAGTGCCCCTGTGCCACGCAGCAGGGCTCCATCGGGAGCCCCCGGGCAGCTGCCATGGACTTCTTTCCAAACCCTGCGCAGCACCATCCCTCGCCGTCCCTTGCCAGCCACTTGGACTGACTTCGAGCAGTTTAAGGAGTTGGCAAAGATGGGAAGCAGAGCCTGGTACTCACCTGGGCTTCTTCACCTTCTGCACCTTTCTTCTTTTCTTCAGTCCCTGTCTTTTTCTTCCTTCTTTTCTCTTCTTGATGGTATTCCATCTCCTCTTCCCATGCCTCGGGTCTCTTCCTTTTTCTTCCGTTTTCTGTTGCCTGGAGGGAGCCTGCAAACCTTTCCAGCCCACAGTGGGATTAGATAGGTAAAGCTGAGATCAACTGGATTAATCAGGTCTCCATTTAAGCAAAGCTCACTCATTTTACCTTCTTTCCTCTGAAAGGCTCCCTTGTTCTTTTGCGGACCCCAGGGAGTCTACCGTGCTCTCTGGGGTGGTTGTAGGCCAAGCGGCAGGTGCCTAAACCAGAAATGTTGGCATTAGCAGATTGCAAGGGACGCCCTGCAGTAGTAAGCGACCGTTTGGCAAATTGTTCCCTTAGCTCTCTAGAGAAGATGCCTTGGGCTGCTTGGCATTAGCCCTTTCTTCCAAGGGCCTCGCACGGGAACACAATGTTCACATGGGTTTGTGACACTGCTTATTTGGGGGGGCATTCAGCAGGGAGCCTGTGGTCCTGCTGTGGGCAAATCTTGCCCGCTTCATTCTGCTGTGGTTTCTTCTGCCCTCCCTAAAAAGAGCTCTGCGGATAACCCTTTGGTGCAACACCACCTTGTGCGGTGGGAGGCTTTTCTTTTGAAAACTGCCTTTCTGCAGGTATTTTGTAGGTATTTCCTTTGACTAAGCAAGTGCCTAACAGATCAGAGAAACAGCCTTTCCGGCTTCACTTCCAATGACTCGTTAAGAAGTTCCCCCCTACTCGAGACACGTTGTCCCAGTGTTTGTGGACCTGCCATACCTCTACCACTTCTGATCCTGCCTCTGTAACCGTCCCTGCACCTTTCTGGATGACAAGGAAAGCGAGTGGTGCTTCCAGGTAAGCTTTTGCCTGGTGCTCCACGTCTGTGTCGCCTGCATGTTCATGTTCTTCTTCCACAGGCAGCTCTGGAAAGCAAAAGCACATGCAGCAAAAGTGACTTGTTAGAAGTGGACAACAGCTGAAGCAAAACCCACCCAAAGCCCTACACCAGCTTTCAGCCCAGGCTGTGACAACCCTCACTCCCTCCTCATACCTGTGCATCTGTCCATGAGCGCTGGCGACTCCTCAGCTGAGGGACAGGGAAGGCCAGCCACTTCTTCCCTAAAGATCGCACAGCTGTTTTCAATCATAAATTCCACCAGCACATTTACCTGCACACATCACAGCCTTGGTTTCAGGGCAGGTGGCTGAGAACATGTCAAGCCGCCTTTCCCGCTCCTGACCCTTGCCTCTGCGCAGAAGGCTGTGGCCGTGGGCTGCTCTTCAAGGAAGCCACCCTGCCAGCTCTGGCTCAAGAGAGGAGGCAGCCAGGGACCTCTGAACAGCCCAGCTGTGATGGGCCGGGAAGGCTGCAGCCAGCTGCTCAATCCAGCATACCTTTTCAGTCACCTGCAGCATGGCCTCCAGCGGGAGCAAGTCCTCGTTGGCTGGACTCAGCAGGTTTGGCCCAACGCAGATGGCCAGGTTGCTGGCGCTCATCCTGCTGGTGGAGGCGTTGTGGCCGATGTGCTGGAGGAGGGAGAGCAGCCGCTTCAGGAGGAGGACATTGGCTGCAGGCAGCTTCTCGGCCACCCTGAAGGAACAGGAACACAACCATAATAAAGCATATGCTGCCCATAGCCATCACCAAAGGTGGCCCGAGGCAGGTTGGAGGCAGCGGCTGTGTTGCGCAGCTTTGCAGGTGCTCTCAGGCAGCAGTGAGGGCTCCTGCTGAGCCGGCAGGCTTCTGCCCACACTTACGCTTTCAGCTCTTCCACTTTTGCCTGCCTGCTTGTCCCCTCCATTGCTCTCATCCATTCCTCGTAGAGATCGCTGACGAGGAGCTTTGAAGGGATGCTTCGGAGGAAGTCCTGCAATGCCAAGGGCTCCCGATGAGCCTTTGAACACCCCAGGCCAGCCAGGAGCTCTTCCAGCTGCAGGTCAGAAGCGCTCACCTTCAGGATGACAGCCAACAGGAGCGCAGGCTGGATTGCGAGGTCCACATCCTTGCCGCTGTCCAGGGCCTCCCGCAGCTCCCGAAGCGATGCCCCACTTGCAGCTCTTCTGAATATCCCCTCTGTCGATGGTCCTTGCTGATAGAGGATATCCAGAAGGTCCTGCAGGAGAGGCTGGGGCTGAGGAGATGCCTTCAAACAGCGGTAGGCAGTGCACCTCCACAGATCTGGCTCCTTTGCCCACAAAGGGGCTGGGACCAGCATAGTGTTCTGGGGGTGAAGAGCCCAATCCCCACTGCCCCATGCCCAGAGCTCCTGGGAACACCCACCTCCTGTGCGGAGCAGCCGGAGGGAGGGCTGGGGACGCCTTCTCCAGGCTGGCTTACCTGGATGGGCTGGGGCAGCGTGCCGGCCTCCCCGCAGAGGGCAGCCAGGGGCTGTCCAAAGAGCACCCTGCTGCAGCCAGAGCCCGCCTGCCCGGGGACCTGGGCAGCGGCTGGGGTCCGCCGCAGAGCAAAGGGCCAGGGTAGCCCCCTCCTCCTCCTGCTGCTGCTGCTCCCTCCTGCTGCAAAGGAAAAAAGGGCAAGAGCGCGTCAATGGAGACCACCAACCCAGCGCTCGGGGAGGCTGCCCTGCTCTGCCCTGCCCTGCCTGCAGTGCAGTGCGGAAGGATGGGCAGAGAGCCAGCAGCTGGAACCGCGGCTCTGGCTCAGATGCTCCTGAGAGCTAGCATGCCACCAGGACAGCCATGCCCAGCCCTCGCCCTGCCCTCCTCCAAGCCGTAGGCAACAGCAGAGCCTCCGTGTCCCCGCAGAACCACGTCCAGCAGGCGCTGTCCCGCAGGTCTCCTTGCTCCTCCAGGTGACATCCTCCCTCGGGCTGCCACACCTGAATGGGGACACTCAAGGGACAAGTGAGCAAGGATCCTCCTAGCTCCGATCAAGGAGCGGGGAGCCATCTGCCTGGCTCTGGGGACAGAGCTGAAGCAGGCAGCACCTTGAGCGCTCCGCACTGTCATCAGGTCCCGAGGGCTCATCTTTCTCCTGCTGCAGTGTGATAGGCACCAACTTGCAAAAGGTGAAGGGCTGCAGCATCCTCAGGTCTGCAGACGTGACAGTTGCAGGAGGAATAAAGCCCTCCCCGCCTTTCTTTCCACAACTTACCTTGTGAGCAGTGAAGTCCTCCCTCCTTGTGAGATGGGGCCAGCTGCGGCCCTTGCTTGGGATCATCCTGCAAGAACCAGACAGCGCTTAGAGAGCAGCCCCGCAGTAGACAGGACCACCGGCGAGCTTCCATCCGGCACCAGCAGCCTGAGACTGTCAGAGCTGGGACCCTCTGCCTTCCCAGGCTCTCTGCCCCACACAGCAGGTTTCCTCCCAGCACCGCCAAGCAAGGATGTGCCGGCGTTCCTGGTGGTTCCCTAATCCCCTCTTCCTTTTCGAGTGGCACAGCAGGGCCCTCCTCCTTCCCTCCCGCACAAGCTCACCCCACTCACTGCACATCTCGGTACAGCCAGGGGTGAGGGAAAGGCCCTTCTCACCTTTGCCTGGCCCTCCAGCAGCCTCTCCAGGCTCCTGCTGTTGAGTGTCCTCCACTGGGAAGGGAAGAAGGAGTGGAGAAAGGTGAGCACCAATGTCTGCTGCTTGGCTGGAGGAGCAGTGCTCAGGGACAGAGCCCAGAGCAGAGAGACACTCACGGCATAATGGCGGCGGCTCAGCTCCTTCTCCAAGTGCTGGATGGATGGCAGGCAGGACACCCGGGCTCTCTTGTCTCCGTCCGGTGTCCTGTGCGCCGGGCAGGGACAGGGAGGGAGCTGGGTCAAGCCCAAGCTGCCTCTTCTCTCTTCTCAGGCAGCTCTGCCTGACAGCTGCCCACAGCTGCAGGGGCACCTCTCCCCAGATGGGGAGCTGTGTTCCCCCATCCAGCTGTGCCTGGAGCACCCCCACGGCTTACCCCAGCAGTGTGCCCACCCACAGCTCCTTCAGCGCACGGGAGCTGCAGAAAGAGAGGAGAAACCGCCTCAGGCCCCGCTGACCCAAAAAACCCCTGGGGTTTGCAGAACCTTGCACAGCCCTGCCCCATGGAGAAGGACACAAGGGCACGACGAAGCCCCGTGCGGCAGGACAGAGGCGCTGCCCAAGCCCTGGCTGCCTCTGTCCTGCCACAGCAGCTGCTTCTGCCCTCCCCTTCTGGGGACCAAAAGATGACCAGGGAACGCAGGACGTAGAAATGCCCCTATCCCTCCCTGCCGGCGTGCTGCCCGCTCCCTGCCCAGGCCCTGCTCGGAGGGCAGAGGCCCTTCACAGGATGCCGTGGGCATGCTTGGGAACATCTCCTGCCCAGCCATGGGAGGTGGCACCACCACTCACCCAAAAGTGGCCACGCAGGAGCCGCTGGGCCAGCTGAGGATGATGGAGGTCCCATCCTCATGGCTGCCCTCCTCTTCTGCCACCGCCTCCTTGCCACCGCTCAGCACCCACAGCTGGTCCAGGGCCAGGCGGAGCCGTGGGCGCAGGCTGGTGCCCCGTCTGCAGAGAGGAGAGGCAGGCAGTGAGCTGGAGGTGGCCTCCTTGGGGTCCCCCCGGGCAGAGCCCTGTTCCCCTTCCTGCCGTTGGGGTGTACATGGGTGCATCCAGCTGGAAGGTGCCCACGGGGGCTGGGGCTGGTGCCAGGGTGTCCCTGCCCCGCTGCCAGGGCCAGGGCTGGGGGAAAGGCAGCTGGGCTCGCAGGCTCTTACTGCAACTTGGCGATGACCAGCTCCTGCTGGAGGAGGAGAAGGCGCCTCTCGCTCCTCTTGCGGCCCCGGGTCATCCGCACGTCCGCGCTCAGCACCTCCTCGGCCTCGCTGACAGCCTCCCTGCAGAGCAGAGAGCGGCGGGCATGAGAAAGGCTGCTGCTGCGGGGCCCGGCCGTGCCCGCGTGTCCCCGAGCCCCAGGGAGAGCCCACCTGGAGCCACAGCAGCAGTTGGCCTGGCCCATCCCGCCCGGGACAGGAGGACCCTGGCCGTGCCCCAAGGACACGGCCCAAGCAGCCACAGCAAGGATGGGACGCGCGGTGCTGGTGCTGCTCCGTGCCAGCACAGCTCCGTCCTGCTGTCTCTGGTGGCTGTTGGCTCCAACTGACCGACACCGGGAGCCCAACGGAAAGTGGGCGGGCACTGGGGGCACTGGGGCGGGGCTTCTCTCCAGTATGGCCGTCTCCCTCTGGCTGTACTCGTTTGCAATCCCATCGAGTGCTGTGTCTAGTTAGGAACCCTTTCTTTTTGTCTTTTTTTTTCCCCTTTTCCCTTTCCCTTTTCTTTTCTTACCATGGACAGATAGTGGGTTTAGAGCTCATCCCAAGTGCCCTGCAGTCACACTATGCAGATGACATCGGAAACCTCTCCCTCTCCCCCTGATTCCTCCTCACACCTCCCCACACTGCTCACACAGCTCTGTCTTTCACAGCAGCTGGATCGCCACGCACTGTGCGAATGCTGATTTCACCTTTACTAACTATTTACTAAGAACAGCGTATTTCTCCACTTTTACCTGGATTGAGAAAGGTAGCAAGGAAAGACTTTGGGAAAGAGTTACAAGAGAAAGTTGCAACAATATGGGAATGGTGGCAGATGATATAAGGGCCAAAGCCAAGAGGTTCCGTAAATTGTAAATACAAATACGGAAGCCGTCTTAAGATTGCATGGAAGGAATCAAGAGTGGTGACACGGGGTCCTTCTCATGCTCCCAGCCCCTACCCTCTTTTAGTTGCAAACCATTACCCCTTGTCCTATGGCAACAGGCCCTGGTAACAACTTTGTCCCCATCTTTCTTATAAGCCCCTTTCAGTGTTGAAGGCTCTCCCCAGAGCCTTCCCTTCTCCAGGCTGAACAGCCCCAACTCTCTCAGCCTTTCCTCACAGGAGAGGTGTTCCATCCCATCAATGGCTTTTGTGGCCCTTCTCTGGACCCACTCCAACTGAACAAATTTTTATCTTAGTATCCAAAAAAAACCCCAAACATTCCCACTCCTAGATGATACTTATTTCTTCTCTTCTGTTTTTAAATTCTGGGTTTGTTTCTGCCCTTGGGAAGGAAGGACTATCACCAATGTCCCGTGTCACTTAGGAAGAAAAAAAGAATATGGCAGCAGAATTTGGAAACAGTCCCTGTTTCCTGAAGAGCGAGCATTTGAAGAATGAGGACCGTGACCAGACACACACAAAAGAGCAGGAGGAGGAGGAGGAAGAGGAGGAGGTGGGTGGTATTTTCCAAAGTATTACACTTTGCAATGCTAATCCTCCGTTTTGCCCTCCAAGAATTGCTCCGCTCTGCTTCTTGGCCCGTGATGAGAGAGAGCCCGAGAGCGCCAGGGCACGAGTGGTGCCTTTGAGGTGCAGGAGCAGCCGGCCTGAACCGAGCCCAAAGGGCCCGGAGGAGCCCTGACACGGGGCAATGCTCAGTGCTACAGAGGACAAGAAGCAAACTTGGGCACCGCCCTGGGGGCCGCTCCTTGGGGCATAGAAAGCTTCCTTTACTGTTTTGCCTCTTAGCACAGCTTCTAAAAGTCTAGGTATTAGAAAGAATCCAAAGATATTTCATTAGCAGAAAAACTCGCAGAATTCCAAGACGACAGCAAATCTTGATATTTGAAACAATATTAAGCAGGTATACACGACCCATCCCTTTTTTGCCACTAAAACTAACATACAGTGCCCTCCCTATTTGTTCTTCTTTCAACAAACTGCACGTCTTTTGCCAAGGAGAGCTGCATCAAGGAGGTGAGCATCTGATGGCCTTCAAAGCATGAAAACTTTCTGAGCCCATGAGTTGGTCTGCAATACACAGTTTGATTGTACAGCTGGAAGATTTGTGATACACCCTGTATTAAATAAATGCTGATTAAGAAAAAGAATAACATCAGAATGTTACAATTTGAGAAGTGCCTGCTTCTGTGCAATTGTTCAATATATTCCTCAATGACCTGGATGAAGGGGTACAGTGTACCGTCAGCAAGTTTGCTGATGACACAAAACTGGGAGGAGTGGCTGACACACCAGCATGACCTGGACAGGCTGGAGAGTTGGGCAGAGAGAAACCTTATGAAATTCAACCTGATGATTTCCTGTGGAAAGGGACCTGGGAGTCCTGGTGGACAACAGGATGACCATGAGCCAGCAATGTGCCCCGCTGGCCAAGAAGGCCAATGGCATCCTGGGGGGCATCAAGAAGAGTGTGACCAGCAGGTCGAAGGAGGTCATCCTGCCCCTCTACTCTGCCCTGGTGAGGCCGCCTCTGGAGTACTGTGTCCAGTTCTGGGCTCCCCAGTTGAAGAAAGACAGGGATCTGCTGGAGAGGGTCCGGCAAAGGGCTACAAAGATGACTGGGGGATTAGAACATCTCTCCTATGAGGAAAGGCTGAGAGACTTGGGTCTTTTTTGTCTAGAGAAAAGAAGACTGAGGGGGGATCTTATTAATGCTTACAAATACTTAAAGGGAGAGTGCCAGGGGGATGGGACCAGTCTTTTTTCAGTGGTGCCCAGCGATAGGACAAGAGGTAACGGGCACAAACTCGAACATAGGAAGTTCCATCTTAACATGAGCAGGAACTTCTTTACTTTGAGGGTGGCAGAGCACTGGAACGGGCTGCCCAGAGAGGTGGTGGAGTCTCCCACTCTGGAGACATTCAAAACCCCCCTGGATGCCGTCCTGTGCACCTTGCTGTAGGTGACCCTGCTCGGGCAGGGGGGGTGGACTAGGTGATTCACAGAGATCCCTTCCAACCCTGACCATTCTGTGATTCTGTGATGTGACAGAACTACCGAAACACAACAGCACATCTACCAGACTGCACTCTGAAAAAGTCTGTACCTTGGTGCAGGTGAAGGCAGCACGTACCTGAAACTCTTCCTAGCCCCTCTTAGAAAATGACGCCGGAGGATGGCTGAGGCCGCACACAGCACGTCGAGGCGCTGCGCAGCCTTGCGGTGACTGGCAGCGGATCCAGCACGGTGGCAGGAGCTGGGCAGCATCTTGTGTCTCCAGAGCAAGTCGATGCCTCTGGCTGAGGTGGTGGCGTTTCGCTGGCTGAAGGAGAAGCGGGGCTCTGCTTGAAGCGCCCTTGCACTGCTTCTGCTTCGCCACCACCTCTGGGTCAGCTTCTAAGGTACAGTCCCCCCGACACTCCCAAACCGGCACCTCAACACACCAGTGGCTGAATTGAGCACCGCTCTGCAGAAGGGAAGGAAAAACCGTTCAAAAGCACAGAGATCGTTAACATATCTGTGTCGGACCATCTCCCCCTGACGGGGCTACCTCAGCCCCTCTCCTCCGGGGGGTCTCCTCGGGCCATCTCCCCTCAGCACCCCCAGCAGGGGCTCTCTTTGCCCCTCTCCCCCGAGGATGGGGGTGTCTTTCTTTGCCCAGCCCCTCTCCCCTCGGGCCCCTCGGAGAAGGAGGGAGGGGGCTGCCCTGAGCCCTCTCCCCTCGGACCCCCGCAGGGTCTCTCCGGCCCCTCTCCCCGTCGGGATAGCCCTTCCCCTCCCCGCGGGACCCCGCAGCAGCCGCCCCCCGCCCTCCCCCTCCCCAGCCCGGCGGGCGGAGCGGAGCGGCCCGGCCCGGGCCGTGCTCACGCCGCGGCGGGAGCGGAGCGGAGCGGAGCGGAGCGGTGCGGGCGGGCAGCGGCGCCCTCAAGTTTCCCCTTTCCCCGGGGCCACCGTCCGATCGGGGACAGGGAGGGCCCTGCCACGGCGCCCGGCCGATCCTCCGAGAAACGCGGCAGCGCCCCGGCCCCGGCCGCCTCCCCCCGAGCCCCCGCCTGAGACTCACTCCCGGCCCCGGCCCCGGCCCCGGCCCCGGGACGCGCACACACGCACGGCCGCTCCCGCCTCTGCCCTCCCGCCGGGCAGCGGGGACATTTTGGTGGGGTGGGGGAACAGCCGAGACACAGCCCACGGGCTGCGCTGCCCCCCCTTGCTTCCCCCCGTCCACGGCCCCCCAGCGAGCACTCCCCGGCGTGGGCAGCCCCCGCGGAGGAGGGGGGGGAACTGCCGGCAGGGGGGGCGGCTCTGCCCCGCTCCGCTGGGGGACAGAGCGGGGGGCGAGGCTGTAGGGGCTGAAGGGACTCGTGGGGAGGGCTGGCCGGGAGCTTTCCTCTGCGGGGGGTGCGTGGGGAGGGGGGCAGCCTCAGCGAGGGGGGCACATGGGCAGCACAGAGAGCTCTGCTGCGTCAGGGGGACCCCTGGCCCCGGCGGGGGCACTTGGTGTAGCCCCGCAGAAGGAATGCCGGGGGACAGGATTTGGGGGATGAGCCTCTGGCTGTGCTGAGGTCCAGGGGAAGGAATGTCGCCTCTGATGGACACAGGATGGACACAGTGTGGCCGTGTCCAGGAAAGCGGCACCTTTGCAATTGTCTCCTGCCACGGCAAGGGGATTGTGGCTCTGGGGCTGGAGTTTTGTAGCACTTGAAAGCCAAATCCTGTGGGACCGAGGCACTTTGCACTAAGTGGACACTGAGATTTTTCGTCCCAAGCACAACCACCTCCCTCCCCATCACCTCTCTCCTCTTCATGCACCAGCTCCAAACTGGTTCTGCTTTGTTGCTGAGAGGAGGCAATTTGGGATCCAGGCACCAAAAGTGCAAATCTTGGGAGCAGGAGGGAGAGAAGCGTGCTTGGCTCCTTCCTCCTGGCACGCACAGGGGTGTCCCTGCAGCAGCACGGGCTCTGGCTCCTCCGCACTGGCGTCAGTGGTCCCGTCCCAGGCATTAGCCGGCAAGTGGGAGTTGAGAGCGCTCTGTGGGGATGGGGGGAGATGGGCCAGCGGCTGAAACGAGGCCCCCGGCCTCAGCCCGTGCTCGAGCCCCTGTGTCAGTACATGCCTGCACACCCCGCCGCGATGCCAGCGAGACAGGCTCTGCCCTGGCTTGTTTCAAGGGATGCCATTTGCCCTTCCCTCTGCAAAATGCCCACCGACATTCCTTCTTTAAACTGTCACGGAGACAATTTTGGGTTTTGCGGTGAGGGGATGGCCCACACGGCGGCAGGCTTGCTGGTGTCAGATGGGATTCACCTGTCTCAGAGGGGGGCTTAAGAAGGTCTTTGCTCTGGAGGTAGTGTGGCTCATTGACGGAGCTTTAAAGGAGGCTTGAAGGGAGAGGGGGACAACATCAGGCTTGCCTGTGACAAGCTGTGGGATGACATGCCAAGGTGAGAAGGACGGGGTGTTAGCAAGGGCCCGCAGCCTGTTGCTGTGAGACTGAAAGGGTAGGAATAAATCTGCGCCGGTGGATTTACTCTTCGTCAAATACAGGATATTTTCAGTGACTTTCTGGCACACCGTGAAAGAGCAGCGGAAAGAGAAAAACCAAAGGGAAAAAAACCCCAAAACGGTAGACCACGTAACACATAAAGTGATCATTTAATTTCTACTCATGGCTTTAACCAGGAAGTGCAAGTCTCCTCAAGTATTTGCAAAGCATCCTAGACAAAGTGGGAATCCCTCCCGCACTAGTAGGGAACCCACCAGCCGCACAATGCTGGGAAAGGTCTTGCGCATGCCCATGCACTTCTCCTGGTCGATGAAGAGGGAACTGGTTTTGACGGTCAGGTCATGCTGCAAGAGCGACTCAGCGTGAACCAGCATTTGCAGGGTGTCCCCGGTGTCTCTCTTCAGCTGTTGCTGAAGGCTCTGGATCCTCTCCTCGATTTCTTGGATCTCATTGACAAGGCTGGAAAACAGCCAGAAACTCTCATTAGCAGTTCCATCATGGAGCTTGTTTCTGGACTGGCATGGGTGGTGAAGTCATTGGGCACAGGATGTCCCCCTTTTTTCCCTTAGGAAAGAAACCTCATCATTACTTTTGTCATTCAGTGATGCTCCTGAGTGCTACTACCCCCACTTTGAGTTTCAAACAGAAAATGATACTATAACCAGCTTCTTAGAGCGACCGTTCCTCTGCTTGGGCCGGGTCTGCGTGGAGGGTCCAGCGCTGGAGGTGTCCCTGGGAAGTGACAGTGTCACACGGAAAGGGAGGGATTCAGGCTACCTTGGCCAGGTGCATCTGAATCTTGCTCTTGGCGTCGGCTGTCTGAGCAATTGGTTGCTGAAGGGGATGTTCGCCCTGTCAAAGTGGTGCAGCATCTCGTTGGCCTTCAGCAGCAGCAGGTTCTCGATGTTGTCCCACAGCTTGGTGGAGGCCGCCCGTTGGCTCTGGGAGCGGAGGATGTTGTTGTCTGTGAACTTGGCCCACGACTTTGGCACCGAGATCCTGGGAGGGGAATGAGAGACCCGGGTGAGCCCGTGCTGCTGAAGCTGGACGTCCCCTTCCTCCCTCTCTGCTCCATGTGCGTCCCTCCTGAAACTGCGTTCTTGGTCAAAGAGGATGACCTTCCCCGATAGAGAAGTACTATTCATCGTTCAAGGGTAGAGTGTAACTGCAGTGCCCTGCTAGAACTTCCAAACAAGCTCAAGGTCCATTTGTAGGAGAAGGTAGGGTAGTCAACTTCCAAGAGTGCCGACACATCCAAGTGAGGCACCGCATGGAGCCGTCTGCCACTGATTATTTTTTTGTCCTGTGCAACCTGCTGTAGGTGAACCTGCTATGGCGGGGGAGTTGCAAGTAGATGATCTCCAGAGGTCCAGTCCAACCTCAACCATTCGATACCTCTATGGACACAAAGCCCATTTGTTCCAGCATGAAAGCCACTTGATTCCTTTACAAATGGGATGCTTGCATGAAACAAACTCTCTTCCAGTCTAGGACAACCATCCACACAAATAACCCCGTGACTAGCGGTCGAATGGCTCCCCCTGGGCTCCCCGGATCACTTTGCGTGTATAGGTGAGCTGAGAGAGGCTGGCTTATTTTTAAAATCATCAAAGCCTTGGGAAAGAGAATGTCTTTCATTTGACTCACCTCTGCACCAAGGAATTCCTCTCTCTGCACACGGTCAGGACAAAGGACTCACCGTTTCCTCCCGGAAAGCTTCCAAGGCCGTAGGTGGGAGGCATACAGAGACAGGCAGGCTCTGCCTGTGAGCTGCTGTCACTGTCCACCGGTGCACACCGTCTTTCATGCCAGACGCTCACAGGCTGTTCCTTGCCTCTCTTAGAGCCGTGCGCATTGACAGCAGGAGATGAGCAGACAACACACCTCATGAAACTGTGCGTTTTCCAACAGGTGGCTACGGGGACAGGTGACCTCAGAGACTTTTTGTGTCACCCGCGCCTGTAACGCTTTGCTGCACTGAGAGGAACAGCAGCTTCAAATGCAGCTGTGAAGTAAATGAACGTCAAATGCAGGAGAATAAAGGGTCCTTTAGTTCGGGCAATTGCGAGAACAACAGGGATGAGTGAGAGGGCAGAAGGGCACCACCTGCAACTGGGAAAGATGGAGCTTTGAGGACTCTAGTTTCCAGCCTTGCCCAATTTTGGCAAGGATGGCATGGGCTGCCCGCGGCCTGACTTGAGAGCAGCATAGCTGCGGGCACCAAGTCTCGGCCCAGGATCCAGCCTGTGTGGGAACACAGCCCTGCGACACAGTTTGGAGAGCCGCGGACCAGCTGTCTGTGCTCGGGTCCCACTAAATGTGTGTGCTGCTTCCCACAAACCAGTCACTTGAGCCCTTTTGTCCCTGCTGGGGACAAAGGGCTGCACTCTCCCTAGCTCTGTGCCACCTCTTCAGACCTGAGGAACAGCATTCAGAGATCCTGAAAAGAAATGATTTCTTTCAGACGCTGGAAGACACACGTTTAGCAAAGGGAGGCAAACCCCTTGGGAATGGACGAGGGTTACTTTTCCCTGCATTTCCAGCTGAAATCAATGCCCCTGCATCCCCCTGGGGATAAGCCAGGGTGAAACTTTCTGCCACCCCTGAACACGGACACCCGATGTGAGCCGCTGATCACCTGCTTTAGGTACACCTGGATAAAAGAAGAAATACTGGGGGGGGATGAGGAGAAAGACCTTCTTCTTTAGTCCTCCTCTCCCAGTTAAAGCACGTACTCACCCTCAGCCTCCAGAGGGTTGGGGGTGCGCGGGGGGGCTGCTACTCACTGCTGTGCTGTGGGGTTCGGTGGCAGCACTGCCAGACACTGCAGCGTCCCCAGTGCCCTGTGTGACACAGAAGCAGGGCAGCGTTGCCAGGGGCGCAGGGCGCTCAGGGACCGGGTTCTGCCCAGGCAGCTCCCTGCAGCCGCTATGGCAACCTGATGCAGCCCTCGGGCAAGCCGCTGCTCTCCATGGTCAAGCCGGGGCCACCCCTGGGAGGGAAAAGACCCTCAGGTGGCATCCTAAATCCTGCCCTGGACAACCAACTGCCCTCACTGGGCAACTTTGTGCAGCCCCTGGGCAATCAGGTGCACCTATTGGGCAACTGTTGAGTGGCTGGACAGTGCTCTTGGCCGTAGGATTTGGTTTTAGGTAGTCCTGCAAGGAGCAGGGAGATGGACATGATGATACTTACAGCTCTCTTTCAACTTGAGATATTCCATGAGCCTATGAACTCAGGGCCTTCAGTGGGCAACCCAGCGCCACCCCTGGGCAACTCAGTGCAGAGGTGGGGAGACAAGCTCTTCTCCAGAGCTTGGCCAGCAAGTGTGCAGAGCATCCCTTGTGCAGCCCATGAGATGCTCTGCGTGACAAGGGAAGGTGCCCGTTGGGCCAATGGAAAGAGCGCTGCAGGGTCCTTTGACGTACCCATCCTCCAGCCACCACTCCAGGGCCTGGAGGTCTCAGGTAGGTCCCCAGCCAATGTCTCAGGTGCCCAGGGATATTGGAAACAGGGAAAGACTCGTTTACATCCATTGTATACATCAGCAGAGTGTCCCTTCTCCCCGAGGAAGGTGTTACACACCTGGAGATTGTCTGTAAATATTCACTGCACGGCATTGTCTGCTTGAGGGCGTTACTACTCTTTTAAACAGTGCTGTGGAGCAGGTTTTTGAAAGCATGCCACATTTTCCTATTTCAAACCAATGGGCATTTCCTTCAAGAGCAGCAGTTTGGCTTTTGGCAGCCTGGCCTCATTGGGCTTTTGCGTTTGCCAACCAGGAATAGGTTAACCCACTATGGAACAAGCTGTGTCTTCCAGGAGTGCCATATTTCAGAGGTGTCCATTAGTAAGAAGCCTTTCGTGTAGGCACAAATTCGGAAGGTAAGGCGGGGTGTTTTGGGCCGGCCAGGCCACTGAAACGAATGCTAGATGTCCTCTTTTTTCTTTTCTTGCCTTCATAGAAGGGAGAGCATCTGCCTTCATGGAGAGAAGGATGAGAGAGAACAGACAGACACAAGTTCAAGAAAGAAACTAAACCGCTTTAATGAAAATATCAATAAAAAAAGAAAAAGAAAACAAAGAAAGATATACGCTGTCTACAAAACTGTTTCAAGAAAACAAAGATCCTTTTATTGTGAACATCGCGTGCGGGAGCCCAGGAGTCACAGGGGTTCAGCCACTAACAGGGAATCGGCACCTACAAGGACAGAGTCAGAAAGCATTGGTAAACCCCCAAAGGCGGGAAGAGGCAGGACTTGGTTCCCCTTCCTTTGGGAAACACAGCTGACAAGGAATGGTTTCTGGCCCAGCAGAGAGCTACTGCTGGCACTGAGCAGGGGATGGCTCTGGCGCCTTGTCCCCACGGGGAATGCCCTTAGAGACTGTGCGTGTGCAGAGATGCACAGTGCCCCTGTGCCACGCAGCAGGGCTCCATCGGGAGCCCCCGGGCAGCTGCCATGGACTTCTTTCCAAACCCTGTGCAGCACCGTCCCTCGTCGTCCCTTGCCAGCCACTTGGACTGACTTCGAGCAGTTTAAGGAGTTGGCAAAGATGGGAAGCAGAGCCTGGTACTCACCTGGGCTTCTTCACCTTCTGCACCTTTCTTCTTTTCTTCAGTCCCCATCTTCTTTCTCTCCTCTTCCTTTTCTCTTCTTGTTGGTATACCGCCCCCTCTTCCAAGTCCTCTTGTCTCTTCCTTTTTCTTCCATTTTCCGCTTCCTGCTGCGAGCCTGCAAACCTTTCCATCCCACAGTGGGTTTAAAGAGGTAAAGCTGAGAACAACTGTCTTAACCAGTTGTGGATTTAACCAAAGCTGACTCCTTTTACCTTCGTTCTTCTGAAGGGCTGCTTCTTCTGCGTTCTTCTGTGGACGCCAGGGAGTTTTCCGTGGTATCTGGGTTGTTTGGAGGCAAAGCAGCGGGTGCCTAAAAGAGAAATGTTGGTGTTAGCAGGTGTCAAGGAACACCCTGGAGTAGTAAGTGACGGTTTGGCAAATGGCCAAAAAATCCTCCGTTCTTCCAAGGGCCTCACTTTGGAACACAACGTTCACATGGGTGTGTGACGCTTCACTTATTTGTGGGGGCCTCTCAGTAAGGAGCCTGCGGTCCCTCTGTGGGCAAGAAAAGGTTTGCCCGCTTCATTCTGCTGTGGTTTCTTCTGCCCTCCCAAAACAAAGCTCTGCCAATATCCCTTTGGTGCAACACCACCTTGTGCGGTGGGAGGCTTTGCTTTTGAAATCTGCCTTTCTGCATGTATTTTGTAGTTATTCCCCTTGACTCAGCACGTTCCTAACGTATTGGCGAAACACATTTCCAATTTCACGTACAATGTACCATTCCAGGGTATAAAAAAAAAAGAACCACATAAAGCCACAAGAGATCGAATGTAGGGAAGAAGCACCACAGCTCCTTGGACTAATTCAGAAGTACTCTCCTACAGGAGACACGTTGTCCCAGTGTTTGTGGACCTGCCATACCTCTACCACTTCTGATCCTGCCTCTGTAACTGTCCCTGCACCTTTCTGGATGACAAGGAAAGCAAGTGGTGCCTCCAGGTAGGCTTTTGCCTGGTGCTCCACGTCTGCGTCGCCTGCACGTTCACGTTCTTCCACAGGCAGCTCTGGAAGCAAAAGCACGTGCAGCAAAGTGACTTGTTAGAAGTGGACAACAGCTGAAGCAAAACCCACCCAAAGCCCTACACCAGCTTTCAGCCCAGGCTGTGACAACCCTCACTCCCTCCTCATACCTGTGCATCTGTCCATGAGCGCTGGCGACTCCTCAGCTGAGGGACAGGGAAGGCCAGCCACTTCTTCCCCAAAGATCGCACAGCTGTTTTCAATCATAAATTCCACCAGCACATTTACCTGCACACATCACAGCCTTGGTTTCAGGGTAGGTGGCTGAGAACATGTCAAGCCGCCTTTCCCGCTCCTGACCCTTGCCTCTGCGCAGAAGGCTGTGGCCGTGGGCTGCTCTTCAAGGAAGCCACCCTGCCAGCTCTGGCTCAAGAGAGGAGGCAGCCAGGGACCTCTGAACAGCCCAGCTGTGATGGGCCGGGAAGGCTGCAGCCAGCTGCTCAATCCAGCATACCTTTTCAGTCACCTGCAGCATGGCCTCCAGCGGGAGCAAGTCCTCGTTGGCTGGACTCAGCAGGTTTGGCCCAACGCAGATGGCCAGGTTGCTGGCGCTCATCCTGCTGGTGGAGGCGTTGTGGCCGATGTGCTGGAGGAGGGAGAGCAGCCGCTTCAGGAGGAGGACATTGGCTGCAGGCAGCTTCTCGGCCACCCTGAAGGAACAGGAACACAACCATAATAAAGCATATGCTGCCCATAGCCATCACCAAAGGTGGCCCGAGGCAGGTTGGAGGCAGCGGCTGTGTTGCGCAGCTTTGCAGGTGCTCTCAGGCAGCAGTGAGGGCTCCTGCTGAGCCGGCAGGCTTCTGCCCACACTTACGCTTTCAGCTCTTCCACTTTTGCCTGCCTGCTTGTCCCCTCCATTGCTCTCATCCATTCCTCGTAGAGATCGCTGACGAGGAGCTTTGAAGGGATGCTTCGGAGGAAGTCCTGCAATGCCAAGGGCTCCCGGTGAGCCTTTGAACACCCCAGGCCAGCCAGGAGCTCTTCCAGCTGCAGGTCAGAAGCGCTCACCTTCAGGATGACAGCCAACAGGAGCGCAGGCTGGATTGCGAGGTCCACATCCTTGCCGCTGTCCAGGGCCTCCCGCAGCTCCCGAAGCGATGCCCCACTTGCAGCTCTTCTGAATATCCCCTCTGTCGATGGTCCTTGCTGATAGAGGATATCCAGAAGGTCCTGCAGGAGAGGCTGGGGCTGAGGAGATGCCTTCAAACAGCGGTAGGCAGTGCACCTCCACAGATCTGGCTCCTTTCCCCACAAAGGGGCTGGGACCAGCATAGTGTTCTGGGGGTGAAGAGCCCAATCTCCACTGCCCCATGCCCAGAGCTCCTGGGAACACCCACCTCCTGTGCGGAGCAGCCGGAGGGAGGGCTGGGGACGCCTTCTCCAGGCTGGCTTACCTGGATGGGCTGGGGCAGCGTGCCGGCCTCCCCGCAGAGGGCAGCCAGGGGCTGTCCAAAGAGCGCCCTGCTGCAGCCAGAGCCCGCCTGCCCGGGGACCTGGGCAGCGGCTGGGGTCCACCGCAGAGCAAAGGGCCAGGGTAGCCCCCTCCTCCTCCTGCTGCTGCTGCTCCCTCCTGCTGCAAAGGAAAAAAGGGCAAGAGCGCGTCAACGGAGACCACCAACCCAGCGCTCGGGGAGGCTGCCCTGCTCTGCCCTGCCCTGCCTGCAGCGCGGTGCGGCAGGACGGTCAGGGAGCCAGCAGCTGGAACCGCGGCTCTGGCTCAGTGGCTCTGTCTCACATATTCCTGAGAGCCAGCATGCCACCAGGACAGCCCTGCCCAGCCCTCGCCCTGCCCTCCTCCAAGCCGTGGGCAGCAGCAGAGCCTCCGTGTCCTCGCAGAACCACGTCCAGCAGGCGCTGCCCCGCAGGTCTCCTTGCTCCTCCAGGTGACGTCCTCCCTCGGGCTGCCACACCTGAATGGGGACACTCAAGGGACAAGTGAGCAAGGATCCTCCTAGCTCCGATCACGGAGCGGGGAGCCATCTGCCCGGCTCTGGGGACAGAGCTGAATGAGGCAGCACCTTGAGCGCTCCGCACTGTCGACAGGTCCCGAGGGCTCATCTTTCTCCTGCTGCAGTGTTATAGGCACCAACTTGCAAAAGGTGAAGGGCTGCAGCATCCTCAGGTCTGCAGACGTGGCAGTTGCAGGAGGAAAAAAGCTCTCCCTGCCTTTCTTTCCACAACTTACCTTGTGAGCAGTGAAGTCCTCCCTCCTTGTGAGATGGGGCCAGCTGTGGCCCTTGCTTGGGATCATTCTGCAAGAACCAGACAGCGCTTAGAGAGCAGCCCCGCAGTAGACAGGACCACCGGCGAGCTTCCATCCGGCACCAGCAGCCTGAGAGCGTCAGAGCTGGGACCCTCTGCCTTCCCAGGCTCTCTGCCCCACACAGAAGGTTTGCTCCCAGCACCGCCAAACAAGGATGTGCCAGCGTTCCTGGTGGTTCCCTAATCCCCTCTTCCTCCTCGAGTGGCACAGCAGGGCCTTCCTCCTTCCCTCCCGCACAAGCTCACCCCACTCACTGCACATCTCGGTACAGCCAGGGGTGAGGGAAAGGCCGTTCTCACCTTTGCCTGGCCCTCCAGCAGCCTCTCCAGGCTCCTGCTGTTGAGTGTCCTCCACTGGGAAGGGAAGAAGGAGTGGAGGAAGGTGAGCACCAATGTCTGCTGCTTGGCTGGAGGAGCAGTGCTCAGGGACAGAGCCCAGAGCAGAGAGACACTCACGGCATAATGGCGGCGGCTCAGCTCCTTCTCCAAGTGCTGGATGGATGGCAGGCGGGACACCCGGGCTCTCTTGTCTCCGTCCGGTGTCCTGTGCGCCGGGCAGGGACAGGGAGGGAGCTGGGTCAAGCCCAAGCTGCCTCTTCTCTCTTCTCAGGCAGCTCTGCCTGACAGCTGCCCACAGCTGCGGGGGCACCTCTCCCCAGATGGGGAGCTGTGTTCCCCCATCCAGCTGTGCCTGGAGCACCCCCACGGCTTACCCCAGCAGTGTGCCCACCCACAGCTCCTTCAGCGCACGGGAGCTGCAGAAAGAGAGGAGAAACCGCCTCAGGCCCCGCTGACCCAAAAAACCCCTGGGGTTTGCAGAACCTTGCACAGCCCTTCCCCATGGAGAAGGACACAAGGGCACGACGAAGCCCCGTGCGGCAGGACAGAGGCGCTGCCCAAGCCCTGGCTGCCTCTGTCCTGCCACAGCAGCTGCTTCTGCCCTCCCCTTCTGGGGACCAAAAGATGACCAGGGAACGCAGGACGTAGAAATGCCCCTATCCCTCCCTGCCGGCGTGCTGCCCGCTCCCTGCCCAGGCCCTGCTCGGAGGGCAGAGGCCCTTCACAGGATGCCGTGGGCATGCTTGGGAACATCTCCTGCCCAGCCATGGGAGGTGGCACCACCACTCACCCAAAAGTGGCCACGCAGGAGCCGCTGGGCCAGCTGAGGATGATGGAGGTCCCATCCTCATGGCTGCCCTCCTCTTCTGCCGCCGCCTCCTTGCCACCGCTCAGCACCCACAGCTGGTCCAGGGCCAGGCGGAGCCGTGGGCGCAGGCTGGTGCCCCGTCTGCAGAGAGGAGAGGCAGGCAGTGAGCTGGAGGTGGCCTCCTTGGGGTCCCCCCGGGCAGAGCCCTGTTCCCCTTCCTGCCGTTGGGACAGACATGGGTGCATCCAGCAGGAAGGTGCCCGCGGGGGCTGGGGCTGGTGCCATGGTGTCCCTGCCCCGCTGCCAGGGCCAGGGCTGGGGGAAAGGCAGGTGGGCTCGCAGGCTCTTACTGCAACTTGGCGATGACCAGCTCCTGCTGGAGGAGGAGAAGGCGCCTCTCGCTCCTCTTGCGGCCCCGGGTCAGCCGCACATCCGCGCTCAGCACCGCCTCGGCCTCGCTGACAGCCTCCCTGCAGAGCAGAGAGCGGCGGGCATGAGAAAGGCTGCTGCTGCGGGGCCCGGCCGTGCCCGCGTGTCCCCGAGCCCCAGGGAGAGCCCACCTGGAGCCACAGCAGCAGTTGGCCTGGCCCATCCCGCCCGGGACAGGAGGACCCTGGCCGTGCCCCAAGGACACGGCCCAAGCAGCCACAGCAAGGATGGGACGTGCGGTGCTGGTGCTGCTCCGTGCCAGCACAGCTCCGTCCTGCTGTCTCTGGTGGCTGTTGGCTCCAACTGACCGACACCGGGAGCCCAACGGAAAGTGGGCGGGCACTTGGGGGCCCGGGGGCGGGGCTTCTCTCTAGTATGGCTGTCTCCCTCTGGCACCGAGGAGCCCAGAGCAGGACACAGCAGAGGGCACCCATCACCTCCCTCCACCTGCTGCCCATGCTGTGTCTTCTGCTGCCCAATACGCACTCAGCCTTCTGGGCCCAAGGGGCACTTTGCCGGCTCCAAAGGGGGCATTGCTCTTCCCCTTGTCGAACAGCATAAGGTTCCTGCCTACTCCATTTTTTTGACCAGTTTCTGGCAGACTCCGATGGTCTCTGGCGGTCTCCTACAGTCTCCGATGGGCTCCTGCAGTCTCTGATGGTCTCTGGTTTCCTCTGATGGTCTCCGGTGGTCTCTGGCGATCCCTTAATTTCTCTTGTAGTCTCCAATGGTCTCTGGTTGTCTCTTGCAGTTTCGGGTAGTCTCCAGCATCTCCAGCCATCTCCACTGGACTCCTCCTAGCACTATGGGGCTGCTGGCCAGAAGGTGAGAGCCCCTCTCCTTGCCTCTTCCGCACGGCTCTGAAACAGAAACCATAAAATTGTTACGTTTTAAAAGACCTTTAAGGTCATCGAGTGCACACATTAACCTGACACTGCCGAGTCCACCACTATACCATGTCCCGAAGCAGCACATGTACAGGTCTTTGAAATCCCTGCAGGGCAGTTGACTAAACCACCTGCCTGAGCAGCCTGTTCCAATGTTTGTCAACCCTTTGTGGGAAGAAATATTCCTTGATATTCCCTCTAAAGCATCCCTGGCTCAACTTGAGCCCATTCCCTACTGTCCTGTTGTTTGTTACCAGGGACAAGAGACACCCGCCTTGCTACAACCTTCTCTGGAGTAGTTGCAGAGAGCAGGAAGGTGTCCTGCTGCTGCTGTGGGGCTGCTGGGCAGAAGATGGCAGCCTCCGTGCTGGCCTCTTGCCCAGGCCTCAGGGCAGAGGAGCTGGCCCCCCTCATCAAGAGGTGCAGGGGCGGGGGGCGGGGAAGGAGGGCTCATGAGCGGCTTGACAGCCGGCTGATGTTGCTGCTGAGACACCGTCTGGCAGTTAGGATGGCCCACTTACGGCTAGCGTCGTCTGCGGGGCTGGCGCCGCTTGTTGGGCTGTGGCTGTCCCTGGCAGAGCCCGAGGGTCCTGCGGCGCTTTGGGCAGCGTGCTGCTGGTGGCACCCCGGCCATGGTGGTGGTGTGCCCCATCAGGCCTGCGGGAGATGGATCCACCTCCATGGGCTCTGGCTTATCCGTTTGAGGTGGATCCACCTGCATGGGCTCTGTGCCATCTGCGGGAGGATCGACCTCCATGGGCTCTTCCTGGTGGCTCTTGTGTGGTGGGTCGACCTCCATGGGCTCCTCTCGCCGGCCATGGCTGCTGCTGCTGCTGGCATCAGCCCACTGGCGTTTCCTGGGCTGTGGAGGCATCCTGAGGGCTTCCACTGAGCCTCTTGGCGCTGGGCCCACCCAATGTGGGCACTCGCCTCCCTTGGCCGGCTCCTCCTCTCCCAAGCGGGCTTGGTGTGAGAGTGTGTGGCTGCTGAGCCAGCTGTGGGCCAGCCGCAGGGGTGCCTGCTTGCCTAATGGCCGTCCGGTGACGTCACCAACGGACGTTGCTGTGGCTGGGACGGTGGCCCCTGAGGCCCTGAAGGCCCCACTGCGGGTGGCCCTTTTGCTTGCCAGAGCCTTGTGTCCTGATTTTCAGCCTTCTGGGAGTTTGTCATTCATGGGAGGGCAACGGCACCTTTGCAAGCCACACAAGAGGCGGGTTTCAGCAGAAGATACCCCCCAGCCCCTACCCGGTGTGTTTTCATGGATCTCAGGAAGAGCTGATAGGAAGCACAGATGATTTCTGTCTAAAATCACCGAAGCAGACAGGAGCAGAAAGGGTCAGAGGAGACAAAAGGGCCTGGCCTGCTGTGGGGCAGAGCAGGGCAGAGGGCCTGTCCTGCTGTGGGCTGCTGCGCAGGGGCGAGAGGAGGAGTCCATTGTAGGGCCAGCGAGGTCCTTGGGGCCTGGAAGTTGGATTTTCAGCCTGCGGACGGGAAGGCCCATGGGGGGTTGCTGTCTCCAGCTGGTTCTTGCCTCAGCTACCCAGTGGATGGTGGAGGATGACGCCAGAGCCGCCCTGGCGTTGCACAGTGAGGATCTGCCGCTGGGTGGGGACTGTCTGTGTTCCAAGAGATGAGGGAGGAGACCTCAAGCACAGAGCTCGTTGCCTCCATAGTCTTTTAAGACTTGGGTCCTGAGATCCTGTTTGAATGGGACTTGTCAGGTGAAGGTCTGAAGCGGGTGCATTAGACTAGCTAGTAGTTCTGCGTGCGTGATTGCCTAAACCATGACAGTGATGTAGGTTTGCTCTGCCTGTTGCTGAAAGCTTGTGCCTAATTTTGTCCTGTCATTGGCACTCTCTCCTTTTGGGAAGTGGCAGAACATGGTTGCGGAATTGAAGTGCTGACCTAGAGGTGTAGCCTGGAAAGCACAGTTCCTTTTTTCCTCCCTTGCAGTGCTCAGAAGTTGCTGCTTGAAAGCTGAAATCCTGTTCTTCATCAGCTGTAAAGCAGTCCTTCTTCACAAGTGATGCCTGGAAAGGGAAACAGCGCAGATTTCTCCAGTTGATTTTCAGAGTTGGTGCTTGGGAAAGCATTTGGGTGTAAACTGCAATTAAAAATCTTTCATTCCTGCTGAGACAAGTTGAGATTAATAAGATGCCTTTTGACACTGCGGTGCAGAGAGTACAGAGGGACAGGAAGAGGCTGTTGCGTATTTGTTCGTTACAGGTGGCTGTTTTTTCACAACTTCCTCTAGCCTGTATGTTGGAGGATGGCAGACTGGCTGGATCGTATGTTTTCATTCCTATAATAACAACTATTGTCCATTCACATTGTGCTTTTGATCTCAGAGGGATCCCCGGGTACTCTACAAATGCCATGCCTGGCTTGCTCTGCACGGCACTGAACTGCAGCCGCAAGAACTGCCTCCCAATCTGCGTGATTCCCCAGGGCTTCACAGATGCCTGTGGAAGAAAGGGGTCTGCCATAGCAGAAAGGCAAATGTATGGCAATACTCGATCGCTTTCTTCTGTACGAAGAAAGGAGGGAGTTGCAAATCCCGTTCCTCCAGATAGCACCCTTTTGGCAGAGACCCTGAGGAGGACTGAGGTGTGCTGCTCTGTGGCCAGTGAGGATTTCCTTGCGCTTTTGGATATTCTGTTTTTACAGCCTTTTTGCCCTGGCAGCGTGTGGTAAAGGGCCTCCAGTGGGGCTACAGAGTGAGGCATTTAGTTGGACCATTCAAGACAGGAATGACGCAGTCTAGCTTGCTCTAGGAAGTTTGGTGTATCACAGATGAAGGCTTGACGATCTTCGTTTGCTGTGCTGTATGTCAGCAAGTGCCAGGGTCCCTGAAATCTTTGTAGATACAAGTTATTGTAGTGGAGCTCTTGTTTAACTTTGGCTTAATTTTCCCCAATTAAAAGTAAACCAGAATGGCAACTGTGTTTATAGGAGAAGAAATTAGGAGTTAAGGCCTTTTTTTTAATTCTTTTGTCCTGCGCCTTGTCTCATCACTCCTGTGCAAACGATAGGATGGGATAGGATAGGATAGGATAGGATAGGATAGGATAGGATAGGATAGGATAGGATAGGATAGGATAGGATAAACATGTCCCCAATGTCCTGTGTGGAATGTAGACTGCACCTGGGAATTGCAGCATTTCCTAAAGACACTTTTGGAAGGAGTCAGGCTCCACACCTCTCAAGCCCTGATGCAGACTGCCCGATTCCAATGGGAATTGTGTCAGTTGCTCCTGATTGTGTCTGAAGTCAATAGGAGTTTGGGCAAATCTGGAAGTGATCCAGATGCATACTCCAAACCTCCCGTGAGGTCCTCAATTGGTCCCTGCTGCATCTAGGGCCATTGGTTAATGGAAATACTCTGAAGGCTCTAGTCGGTAGGAATCATCTCATGTTGAGTAATGCAAATGGCATTATAGTGGTGAGCAAACGATCCCCTTTTTCTCCTCAATGCACTGAAGAAGGGCTGTTTTCACTCGGGGCTGTTCTGCTCCGACAAGGGACTGGGTGGAAAGAGCTGCCCAAGTGCAGCAGCCCTCCTGCTTGTGTGTGTTCAGAGCTGCCTTTTTGCACCTTGCTGCTTCTCGGTCTGTCAGTAATGTAGCTGCAAGTCAGCCGTGAATGAACAAGTGCTGTTTCATTCTAGCCCATGTCACCACGGTGCCAAATGGGGTTTCGTATTCTGTCTCTGAGCACAATGAAGCTAGGCATGTGTTTAAAAAGAGAGAACTGGAAGGACATGAAAATACACGATTAAGCAACAGAATAGTTTGGATTTTTTTTCGGTGAGAGGGAGAGGGGGGAGGTAGTGGATAAAAAGCAAAAAAAACCACAACCAAACCCCCCAAAAAGCCCTCCAAAACCAAACCAGACCAAAAAGCCCCACTGTTTTTACTTCTGTACTGAGCAAACTTGATATGAAGTGCCTGAGGTGCAGCAGGACTGTGAGTTGAGTGTGTTCCCTGATTTGCCGCAAGGCCTGGGCTCCAGTAGCCCGTGCTGGCTCCATGGCTCCACGTGGGAGCAAAGCAAGTCGTGCTGTTGATTAGAAAGCAAGGTGTAAAAAGATAGCTGACACCATGGCGGGCTGCTTACTGGCTGCGGGCATCAAGACCTTAAAAGCCAGAGGAGCTCAGGACCTGACAGAGGTGGTATTTTCTGTGGACCCAGTTTTCACAGCAAAGCTCCGCTTCCGTCTTTTCTTCCTACCACCAAGACGAAGATTTTGTCTCCGTGTCTCATGAGCCAGAGATGCAATGCTGCTTCCCTGCCCATTGGCAAAGCACACTCGCATTTGAATGCTCCCGTACTTCTTCTTTGATCAGTAAGAGTCAGGAAGCAGGCAGAAGAGATGAGCCCATGGCTTGTATCCCACCAAAGAGAGTAGGGCAGCAAGGTGGGGGCAATCAAGGTCTCCTCTGCTGTTGTGAATACCAAAAGGTGCAGTAGTGAAGTGCGTGTGGGAGCTAGCCAGGATGATTTTCTAGGTGGTAATGGGTGAGGAAAATCAGAGAGGAGAGCATTTTTTATGTTTTTCAATCATTTTTTCTTGGCTTTTTTCTTGGGTTTTTACTGGGTTTTTACTGGGTTTTTCTTGGTTTTGATTGGTTTTGGAATTGTTTCTTGGCCAGTCTTGCCAAAACTCCTTCCTGTCAGAAGCGAACTCTTCTGTTTCTCCAAAGGCAGAGCTGTCTCTTCTTGAGTGGTTTGGATTGCTTGTTTGCTCTCTCTCCAGTAGGGCTTTAATATTTTGTCGCTGCCGATGAAGCAGCAGCTGCAGAATAAAGGCTGTTACCTGGATGTGCTCTACTGCCAAAACCTTGTGATTTTGGTGTGCTTTTGCTTTTGCCTCCCCGCAGGTGCGACCCCTCTACGCTTTTCCTCTTCGCACCCTCCAGCGGGGCAAATAACCAAGTTAGCTGCCTTGGGTGTTAGAGCACTAAGTGTGAGCAAGAGCCTCTCTGCATACCATTCCTTGGCATCAACTATAAGCATAGGTCTTATCACTCTGAGAGGGAGGAGTTTCTGCACAATGTGCTGTTAATTGCAGTAGTTAGTAGAGGCTTAGCTAAAAAGTGAAGTTACTGAACAGAACACTGGTTCTGTTTTACTTCAAACCAGGACAGGTGCTACTTGTTCCCACGATGTCGTTGGTGGAGTTGATGATTTCTGTTAAAGAGAAATGAGAAAAGAACGGTCTCGGAGGGGAAGGCCAGACAGGTTACCCCCTTCTGTGATGCAGGATATGTCATAGGCTTTTCTGCAGGGAGCCATAAATCAGCTTTTGCAGTTGGGCACACAGCACAAGTTCCCACCACTCCAGTAATTTTACCTCTTTGCCATCCAGGTCTTAAGCCCATCTCGTCAGCACCTTGTTGTGTAACAATTGAAATTTCCTGCAGGATTAATTAAAAATGTTGTTAATTGCTTTTGAGGACCAACTGGAATTCAAACAGAAGGGTCATTCTCATTTAGCCATTGGTAAGTTTCTACTTTCCAGACAGGTAGGTCCAGTCGCCGTGCAGGCACAATTCGTTTTTTGGGTTTTATGTTTTGTACCTGCTCTCTGTAAGGGGAGGAGGGGTAAATTTTCTCCCTTGAAGCCGGCGAGGGAGGAGTTGGAGTGTTTGCATGGTCGTGTTTCCGGAACTCTTGAATTAGACTCAGAATGATGCCAGGAGGCTGTTTCTGAATCGCGGCTCTAGGAATTCCTCGAGCCAACAGTTGTTTCCGTAGTTCCTTTCTCCACTCCTGGCCCCTTAACTTTCTGTCAGAGGATTTGAGTTCCTGGGGACATGCATATGATTCATAGTCTCATGCATTACCATTGCCCAGGATGGATCTCCCCGTGACCGGACTCATCTTTACCCTCACCCTCTTCAGTGGCCTGTATTAAATCTATAAATTCATGGAGATTTAAGTTCCTCTGGATGCCATCTCTTTTTGCAATAAGGAAAGGTTTGAGTGCGGAAGGGGCTCCTTTTATTAATGGTTTAAGCATGGCAGGAGTTACAGGTGCCGAGACAGGAGCACCAGTGCAGTCACATTCATGCACGGCTTGAATAGAGGCAGGCTTTGTAAAAGCTGGGGAGAGCTCATTTAGAGATTTGCTCGGTATTAATAGGGGTTCTCCCCTCTCTGAGACATTCATGCCACCAGCCCAATATGCTACTCTGCTGGTGAGTGAGTGGGAGTCGTTCAGGGGATCGGGGCCGGCATGTAAAAAGACGCCAGGGACCAGATAGCTCTTGGCTCCCTTGCAACGTAGCAAAACTCCCATAGCTATTCAGTTTCACTTTCTCTAAGCTTACGGCACTAGCCATCTTGTAAACTGGCCATCGGAATCGAAAGGAAATGGGGCTGTGCTTTCTCCTTTACCGCCCCAAGGTCCTGTAGTTACTTCTGATAGAAAAATTGGTCTGACCAATAGTAGGGGAGGCTCAGGGGGATGACAAAAATTAGCTTTGGTCCTTTGTCCTACCTGCCCATCCTGCAGCCACCTCACCAGGGTCTGGGGCTCTCACGTAGGATTAGCCAATGTGTCAGGTACCCAGGGATATTGAAAACAGGGAAAGACTCGTTTACATCAGTTGTTTATATTAGTAGCATGTCCCTTCTCCCCAGGGAAGGTGTTACACACCTGCAGATTGTGTTTGTCTTCATGAGGATGTTAATGCTCTATAAAACACTGCTGTGGAGCAGGTTTTCAAAAGTGTGCCACATTTGGCTATTAAAACAAATGGGTATTTCCTTCAAGAGCAGCAGCTCGGCTTTTGGCAGCCCGACCTCCTTGGGCTTTTCAGTTTGCCAAGCAGGAACAAGGTACCCCACTATGGAACGAGCCATGTCTTCAAGGAGTGCCATATTTGAGAAGTGTCCATGTGTAGGAACCTTCTAAAGAAGCCTGTTGTGCTTTGGGTGTCAGAGTTGGACCGATAGCGACTCTGTCCTTGCTTTAGCTATCAATGGATGCAATGGAAACCACGGCTGCTTTTTCTTACTGTAACAGAAGCTTTGCCTTTTCTGAGTAGGTACAAACTGGGAAGGCAGGTGGGGTGGTTTTGGACAACTTGCCCACTGAAATGAACGCTCGATATTCTCTTTTATTTCTTTCCCCTCCAGAGAAGGGAGAGCATCTGCCTTCATGGAGAGAAGGATGAGAGAGAACAGACAGACACAAGTTCAAAAAAGAAACTAAACCGCTTTAATGAAAATATCAATAAAAAAGAAAAAGAAAACAAAGAAAGATATACGCTGTCTACAAAACTGTTTCAAGAAAACAAAGGTCCTTTTATTGTGAACATCGCGTGCGGGAGCCCAGGAGTCACAAGGGTTCAGCCACTAACAGGGAATCGGCACCTACAAGGACAGAGTCAGAAAGCATTGGTAAACCCCCAAAGGCGGGAAGAGGCAGGACTTGGTTCCCCTTCCTTTGGGAAACACAGCTGACAAGGAATGGTTTCTGGCCCAGCAGAGGGAGCTACTGCTGGCACTGAGCAGGGGATGGCTCTGGCGCCTTGTCCCCACGGGGAATGCCCTTAGAGACTGTGCGTGTGCAGAGATGCACAGTGCCCCTGTTTCACGCAGCAGGGCTCCATCGGGAGCCCCCGGGCAGCTGCCATGGGCTTCTTTCCAAACCCTGCGCAGCACCATCCCTTGCCGTCCCTTGCCAGCCACTTGGACTGACTTCCAGCAGTTTAAGGAGTTGGCAAAGATGGGAAGCAGAGCCTGGTACTCACCTGGGCTTCTTCACCTTCTGCACCTTTCTTCTTTTCTTCAGTCCCTGTCTTTTTCTTCCTTCTTTTCTCTTCTTGATGGTATTCCATCTCCTCTTCCCATGCCTCGGGTCTCTTCCTTTTTCTTCCGTTTTCTGTTGCCTGGAGGGAGCCTGCAAACCTTTCCAGCCCACAGTGGGATTAGATAGGTAAAGCTGAGATCAACTGGATTAATCAGGTCTCCATTTAAGCAAAGCTCACTCATTTTACCTTCTTTCCTCTGAAAGGCTCCCTTGTTCTTTTGCGGACCCCAGGGAGTCTACCGTGCTCTCTGGGGTGGTTGTAGGCCAAGCGGCAGGTGCCTAAACCAGAAATGTTGGCATTAGCAGATTGCAAGGGACGCCCTGCAGTAGTAAGCGACTGTTTGGCAAATTGTTCCCTTAGCTCTCTAGAGGAGATGCCTTGGGCTGCTTGGCATTAGCCCTTTCTTCCAAGGGCCTCGCACGGGAACACAATGTTCACATGGGTTTGTGACACTGCTTATTTGGGGGGGCATTCAGCAGGGAGCCTGTGGTCCCGCTGTGGGCAAGAAAAGTCTTGCCCGCTTCATTCTGCTGTGGTTTCTTCTGCCCTCCCTAAAAAGAGCTCTGCGGATAACCCTTTGGTGCAACACCACCTTGTGCGGTGGGAGGCTTTTCTTTTGAAAACTGCCTTTCTGCAGGTATTTTGTAGGTATTTCCTTGACTAAGCAAGTGCCTAACAGATCGGAGAAACAGCCTTTCCGGCTTCACTTCCAATGACTCGTTAAGAAGTTCCCCCCTACTCGAGACACGTTGTCCCAGTGTTTGTGGACCTGCCATACCTCTGCCGTTTCTGATCCTGCCTCTGTAACTGTCCCTGCTCCTTTCTGGATGACAAGGAAAGCGAGTGGTGCCTCCAGGTAAGCTTTTGCCTGGTGCTCCACATCGGCATAAACAGCAGGGTCACGTTCTTCTTCCACAGGCAGCTCTGGAAAGCAAAAGCACATGCAGCAAAAGTGACTTGTTAGAAGTGGACAACAGCTGAAGCAAAACCCACCCAAAGCCCTACACCAGCTTTCAGCCCAGGCTGTGACAACCCTCACTCCCTCCTCATACCTGTGCATCTGTCCATGAGCGCTGGCGACTCCTCAGCTGAGGGACAGGGAAGGCCAGCCACTTCTTCCCCAAAGATCGCACAGCTGTTTTCAATCATAAATTCCACCAGCACATTTACCTGCACACATCACAGCCTTGGTTTCAGGGCAGGTGGCTGAGAACATGTCAAGCCGCCTTTCCCGCTCCTGACCCTTGCCTCTGCGCAGAAGGCTGTGGCCGTGGGCTGCTCTTCAAGGAAGCCACCCTGCCAGCTCTGGCTCAAGAGAGGAGGCAGCCAGGGACCTCTGAACAGCCCAGCTGTGATGGGCCGGGAAGGCTGCAGCCAGCTGCTCAATCCAGCATACCTTTTCAGTCACCTGCAGCATGGCCTCCAGCGGGAGCAAGTCCTCGTTGGCTGGACTCAGCAGGTTTGGCCCAACGCAGATGGCCAGGTTGCTGGCGCTCATCCTGCTGGTGGAGGCGTTGTGGCCGATGTGCTGGAGGAGGGAGAGCAGCCGCTTCAGGAGGAGGACATTGGCTGCAGGCAGCTTCTCGGCCACCCTGAAGGAACAGGAACACAACCATAATAAAGCATATGCTGCCCATAGCCATCACCAAAGGTGGCCCGAGGCAGGTTGGAGGCAGCGGCTGTGTTGCGCAGCTTTGCAGGTGCTCTCAGGCAGCGGTGAGGGCTCCTGCTGAGCCGGCAGGCTTCTGCCCACACTTACGCTTTCAGCTCTTCCACTTTTGCCTGCCTGCTTGTCCCCTCCATTGCTCTCATCCATTCCTCGTAGAGATCGCTGACGAGGAGCTTTGAAGGGATGCTTCGGAGGAAGTCCTGCAATGCCAAGGGCTCCCGGTGAGCCTTTGAACACCCCAGGCCAGCCAGGAGCTCTTCCAGCTGCAGGTCAGAAGCGCTCACCTTCAGGATGACAGCCAACAGAAGTGCAGGCTGGATTGCGAGGTCCACATCCTTGCCACTGTCCAGGGCCTCCCGCAGCTCCCGAAGCGATGCCCCACTTGCAGCTCTTCTGAATATCCCCTCTGTCGATGGTCCTTGCTGATAGAGGATATCCAGAAGGTCCTGCAGGAGAGGCTGGGGCTGAGGAGATGCCTTCAAACAGCGGTAGGAAGTGTACCTCCACAGATCTGGCACCTTTCCCCACAAAGGGGCTGGGACCAGCATAGTGTTCTGGGGGTGAAGAGCCCAATCCCCACTGCCCCATGCCCAGAGCTCCTGGGAACACCCACCTCCTGTGCGGAGCAGCCGGAGGGAGGGCTGGGGTCCCCCTCTCCAGGCTGGCTTACCTCGATGGGCTGGGGCAGCGTGCCAGCCTCCCTGCAGATGGCAGCCAGGGGCTGTCCAAAGAGTGCCCTGCTGCAGCTGGAGCCTGCCTGCCCGGGGACCTGGGCAGCGGCTGGGGTCCACCGCAGAGCAAAGGGCCAGGGTAGCCCCCTCCTCCTCCTGCTGCTGCTGCTCCCTCCTGCTGCAAAGGAAAAAAGGGCAAGAGCGCGTCAATGGAGACCACCAACCCAGCGCTCGGGGAGGCTGCCCTGCTCTGCCCTGCCCTGCCTGCAGCGCGGTGCGAAAGGATGGGCAGAGAGCCAGCAGCTGGAACCGCGGCTCTGGCTCGGATGCTCCTGAGAGCCAGCATGCCACCAGGACAGCCATGCCCAGCCCTCGCCCTGCCCTCCTCCAAGCCGTGGGCAGCAGCAGAGCCTCCGTGTCCTCGCAGAACCACGTCCAGCAGGCGCTGCCCCACAGGTCTCCTTGCTCCTCCAGGTGACATCCTCCCTCGGGCTGCCACACCTGAATGGGGACACTCAAGGGACAAGTGAGCACGGATCCTCCTAGCTCCAATCAAGGAGCGGGGAGCCATTTGACCGGCTCTGGGGACAGAGCTGAAGCAGGCAGCACCTTGAGCGCTCCGCACTGTCGTCAGGTCCCGAGGGCTCATCTTTCTCCTGCTGCAGTGTGATAGGCACCAACTTGCAAAAGGTGAAGGGCTGCAGCATCCTCAGGTCTGCAGACGTGACAGTTGCAGGAGGAATAAAGCCCTCCCTGCCTTTCTTTCCACAACTTACCTTGTGAGCAGTGAAGTCCTCCCTCCTTATGAGATGGGGCCAGCTGCGGCCCTTGCTTGGGATCATCCTGCAAGAACCAGACAGCGCTTAGAGAGCAGCCCCGCAGTAGACAGGACCACCGGCGAGCTTCCATCCGGCACCAGCAGCCTGAGAGTGTCAGAGCTGGGACCCTCTGCCTTCCCAGGCTCTCTGCCCCACACAGCAGGTTTCCTCCCAGCACCGCCAAGCAAGGATGTGCCAGCATTCCTGGTGGTTCCCTAATCCCCTCTTCCTCCTCGAGTGGCACAGCAGGGCCCTCCTCCTTCCCTCCCGCACAAGCTCACCCCACTCACTGCACATCTCGGTACAGCCAGGGGTGAGGGAAAGGCCGTTCTCACCTTTGCCTGGCCCTCCAGCAGCCTCTCCAGGCTCCTGCTGTTGAGTGTCCTCCACTGGGAAGGGAAGAAGGAGTGGAGGAAGGTGAGCACCAATGTCTGCTGCTTGGCTGGAGGAGCAGTGCTCAGGGACAGAGCCCAGAGCAGAGAGACACTCACGGCATAATGGCGGCGGCTCAGCTCCTTCTCCAAGTGCTGGATGGATGGCAGGCAGGACACCCGGGCTCTCTTGTCTCCGTCCGGTGTCCTGTGCGCCGGGCAGGGACAGGGAGGGAGCTGGGTCAAGCCCAAGCTGCCTCTTCTCTCTTCTCAGGCAGCTCTGCCTGACAGCTGCCCACAGCTGCGGGGGCACCTCTCCCCAGATGGGGAGCTGTGTTCCCCCATCCAGCTGTGCCTGGAGCACCCCCACGGCTTACCCCAGCAGTGTGCCCACCCACAGCTCCTTCAGCGCACGGGAGCTGCAGAAAGAGAGGAGAAACCGCCTCAGGCCCCGCTGACCCAAAAAACCCCTGGGGTTTGCAGAACCTTGCACAGCCCTGCCCCATGGAGAAGGACACAAGGGCACGACGAAGCCCCGTGCGGCAGGACAGAGGCGCTGCCCAAGCCCTGGCTGCCTCTGTCCTGCCACAGCAGCTGCTTCTGCCCTCCCCTTCTGGGGACCAAAAGATGACCAGGGAACGCAGGACGTAGAAATGTCCCTATCCCTCCCTGCCGGCGTGCTGCCCGCTCCCTGCCCAGGCCCTGCTCGGAGGGCAGAGGCCCTTCACAGGATGCCGTGGGCATGCTTGGGAACATCTCCTGCCCAGCCATGGGAGGTGGCACCACCACTCACCCAAAAGTGGCCACGCAGGAGCCGCTGGGCCAGCTGAGGATGATGGAGGTCCCATCCTCATGGCTGCCCTCCTCTTCTGCCGCTGCCTCCTTGCCACCGCTCAGCACCCACAGCTGGTCCAGTGCCAGGCGGAGCCATGGGCGCAGGCTGGTGCCCCGTCTGCAGAGAGGAGAGGCAGGCAGTGAGCTGGAGGTGGCCTCCTTGGGGTCCCCCCGGGCAGAGCCCTGTTCCCCTTCCTGCCGTTGGGACAGACATGGGTGCATCCAGCAGGAAGGTGCCCGCGGGGGCTGGGGCTGGTGCCATGGTGTCCCTGCCCCGCTGCCAGGGCCAGGGCTGGGGGAAAGGCAGGTGGGCTCGCAGGCTCTTACTGCAACTTGGCGATGACCAGCTCCTGCTGGAGGAGGAGAAGGCGCCTCTCGCTCCTCTTGCGGCCCCGGGTCAGCCGCACGTTTGCTCTCAGCACCGCCTCGGCCTCGCTGACAGCCTCCCTGCAGAGCAGAGAGCGGTGGGCATGAGAAAGGCTGCTGCTGCGGGGCCCGGCCGTGCCCGCGTGTCCCCGAGCCCCAGGGAGAGCCCACCTGGAGCCACAGCAGCAGTTGGCCTGGCCCATCCCGCCCGGGACAGGAGGACCCTGGCCGTGCCCCAAGGACACGGCCCAAGCAGCCACAGCAAGGATGGGACGCGCGGTGCTGGTGCTGGTGCTGCTCCGTGCCAGCACAGCTCCGTCCTGCTGTCTCTGGTGGCTGTTGGCTCCAACTGACCGACACCGGGAGCCCAACGGAAAGTGGGCGGGCACTGGGGGCACTGGGGCAGGGCTTCTCTCCAGTATGGCCGTCTCCCTCTGGCTGTACTCGTTTGCAATCCCATCGAGTGCTGTGTCTAGTTAGGAACCCTTTCTTTTTGTCTTTTTTTTTCCCCTTTTCCCTTTCCCTTTTCTTTTCTTACCATGGACAGATAGTGGGTTTAGAGCTCATCCCAAGTGCCCTGCAGTCACACTATGCAGATGACATCGGAAACCTCTCCCTCTCCCCCTGATTCCTCCTCACACCTCCCCACACTGCTCACACAGCTCTGTCTTTCACAGCAGCTGGATCGCCACGCACTGTGCGAATGCTGATTTCACCTTTACTAACTATTTACTAAGAACAGCGTATTTCTCCACTTTTACCTGGATTGAGAAAGGTAGCAAGGAAAGACTTTGGGAAAGAGTTACAAGAGAAAGTTGCAACAATATGGGAATGGTGGCAGATGATATAAGGGCCAAAGCCAAGAGGTTCCGTAAATTGTAAATACAAATACGGAAGCCGTCTTAAGATTGCATGGAAGGAATCAAGAGTGGTGACACGGGGTCCTTCTCATGCTCCCAGCCCCTACCCTCTTTTAGTTGCAAACCATTACCCCTTGTCCTATGGCAACAGGCCCTGGTAACAACTTTGTCCCCATCTTTCTTATAAGCACCCTTTCAGTGTTGAAGGCTCTCCCCAGAGCCTTCCCTTCTCCAGGCTGAACAGCCCCAACTCTCTCAGCCTTTCCTCACAGGAGAGGTGTTCCATCCCATCAATGGCTTTTGTGGCCCTTCTCTGGACCCACTCCAACTGAACAAATTTTTATCTTAGTATCCAAAAAAAACCCCAAACATTCCCACTCCTAGATGATACGTATTTCTTCTCTTCTGTTTTTAAATTCTGGGTTTGTTTCTGCCCTTGGGAAGGAAGGACTATCACCAATGTCCCGTGTCACTTAGGAAGAAAAAAAGAATATGGCAGCAGAATTTGGAAACAGTCCCTGTTTCCTGAAGAGCGAGCATTTGAAGAATGAGGACCGTGACCAGACACACACAAAAGAGCAGGAGGAGGAGGAGGAAGAGGAGGAGGTGGGTGGTATTTTCCAAAGTATTACACTTTGCAATGCTAATCCTCCGTTTTGCCCTCCAAGAATTGCTCCGCTCTGCTTCTTGGCCCGTGATGAGAGAGAGCCCGAGAGCGCCAGGGCACGAGTGGTGCCTTTGAGGTGCAGGAGCAGCCGGCCTGAACCGAGCCCAAAGGGCCCGGAGGAGCCCTGACACGGGGCAATGCTCAGTGCTACAGAGGACAAGAAGCAAACTTGGGCACCGCCCTGGGGGCCGCTCCTTGGGGCATAGAAAGCTTCCTTTACTGTTTTGCCTCTTAGCACAGCTTCTAAAAGTCTAGGTATTAGAAAGAATCCAAAGATATTTCATTAGCAGAAAAACTCGCAGAATTCCAAGACGACAGCAAATCTTGATATTTGAAACAATATTAAGCAGGTATACACGACCCATCCCTTTTTTGCCACTAAAACTAACATACAGTGCCCTCCCTATTTGTTCTTCTTTCAACAAACTGCACGTCTTTTGCCAAGGAGAGCTGCATCAAGGAGGTGAGCATCTGATGGCCTTCAAAGCATGAAAACTTTCTGAGCCCATGAGTTGGTCTGCAATACACAGTTTGATTGTACAGCTGGAAGATTTGTGATACACCCTGTATTAAATAAATGCTGATTAAGAAAAAGAATAACATCAGAATGTTACAATTTGAGAAGTGCCTGCTTCTGTGCAATTGCACTTCCTGGTGATGGCAGATCCCCAGTGCAGGCATCCTATGACTTTCTAGGGTATTTTCCAACGAATACCTCAAGCACTGAATCAGCAGCATGTTTCCGTGCGTGCCAGCAATAAGAACAGGAATACTGCTACTGATTTCCCTCTTACTCAGTTGGAAAGTGACAGTGCCTGTCCTGACAAGTGTGTTGAATTTCTACCAAAACTTTCTGGAAAGCTCAAAAGGTTTTACAAAGCCTGGAAACTACAGGCCGGTCAGCCTCACCTCCGTCCCTGGAAAGATGATGGAACAGCTTGTTCTGGGTGTCATCTCAAAGCATCTGGAAGAAAAGAAGGTTATGAGAAATAGTCCACACGGATTCACCAAGAGGACCTCATGTCTGATAGCCTTCTACGGTGGTGTGACTGGATGGGTGGATGAGGGGAGGGCAGCGGATGTTGTCTACCTCGACTTCAGCAAGGCTTTCCACACTGTCTCCCACATCATCCTCACGGGCAAGCTTAGGAAGCGTGGGTAAGATGAATTGACAGCACGGTGGATTGCACAGTGGCTGGCAGAGAGAGCTCGGAAGGTTGTGGTGAGTGGTGCAGAGTCTAGTTGGAGGTCAGTAACGAGTAGTGTCCCTCAGGGGTCAGTACTAGGTCTAGTCCTGTTCAATATATTCCTCAATGACCTGGATGAAGGGGTACAGTGTACCGTCAGCAAGTTTGCTGAGGACACAAAACTGGGAGGAGTGGCTGACACGCCAGCATGACCTGGACAGGCTGGAGAGTTGGGCAGAGAGAAACCTTATGAAATTCAACCTGATGATTTCCTGTGGAAAGGGACCTGGGAGTCCTGGTGGACAACAGGATGACCATGAGCCAGCAATGTGCCCCGCTGGCCAAGAAGGCCAATGGCATCCTGGGGGGCATCAAGAAGAGTGTGACCAGCAGGTCGAAGGAGGTCATCCTGCCCCTCTACTCTGCCCTGGTGAGGCCGCCTCTGGAGTACTGTGTCCAGTTCTGGGCTCCCCAGTTGAAGAAAGACAGGGATCTGCTGGAGAGGGTCCGGCAAAGGGCTACAAAGATGACTGGGGGATTAGAACATCTCTCCTATGAGGAAAGGCTGAGAGACTTGGGTCTTTTTTGTCTAGAGAAAAGAAGACTGAGGGGGGATCTTATTAATGCTTACAAATACTTAAAGGGAGAGTGCCAGGGGGATGGGACCAGTCTTTTTTCAGTGGTGCCCAGCGATAGGACAAGAGGTAACGGGCACAAACTCGAACATAGGAAGTTCCATCTTAACATGAGCAGGAACTTCTTTACTTTGAGGGTGGCAGAGCACTGGAACGGGCTGCCCAGAGAGGTGGTGGAGTCTCCCACTCTGGAGACATTCAAAACCCCCCTGGATGCCGTCCTGTGCACCTTGCTGTAGGTGACCCTGCTCGGGCAGGGGGGGTGGACTAGGTGATTCACAGAGATCCCTTCCAACCCTGACCATTCTGTGATTCTGTGACGTGACAGAACTACTGAAACACAACAGCACATCTACCGGACTGCACTCTGAAAAAGTCTGTACCTTGGTGCAGGTGAAGGCAGCACGTACCTGAAACTCCTCCTAGCCCCTCTTAGAAAATGACGCCGGAGGATGGCTGAGGCCGCACACAGCACGTCGAGGCGCTGCGCAGCCTTTCGGTGACTGGCAGCGGATCCAGCACGGTGGCAGGAGCTGGGCAGCATCTTGTGTCTCCAGAGCAAGTCGATGCCTCTGGCTGAGGTGGTGGCGTTTCGCTGGCTGAAGGAGAAGCGGGGCTCTGCTTGAAGCGCCCTTGCACTGCTTCTGCTTCGCCACCACCTCTGGGTCAGCTTCTAAGGTACAGTCCCCCCGACACTCCCAAACCGGCACCTCAACACACCAGTGGCTGAATTGAGCACCACTCTGCAGAAGGGAAGGAAAAACCGTTCAAAAGCACAGAGATCGTTAACATATCTGTGTCGGACCATCTCCCCCTGACGGGGCTACCTCAGCCCCTCTCCTCCGGGGGGTCTCCTCGGGCCATCTCCCCTCAGCACCCCCAGCAGGGGCTCTCTTTGCCCCTCTCCCCCGAGGATGGGGGTGTCTTTCTTTGCCCAGCCCCTCTCCCCTCGGGCCCCTCGGAGGAGGGAGGGGGCTGCCCTGAGCCCTCTCCCCTCGGACCCCCGCACGGTCTCTCCGGCCCCTCTCCCCGTCGGGATAGCCCTTCCCCTCCCCGCGGGACCCCGCAGCAGCCGCCCCCCGCCCTCCCCCTCCCCAGCCCGGCGGGCGGAGCGGAGCGGCCCGGCCCGGGCCGTGCTCACGCCGCGGCGGGAGCGGAGCGGAGCGGAGCGGAGCGGTGCGGGCGGGCAGCGGCGCCCTCAAGTTTCCCCTTTCCCCGGGGCCACCGTCCGATCGGGGACAGGGAGGGCCCTGCCACGGCGCCCGGCCGATCCTCCGAGAAACGCGGCAGCGCCCCGGCCCCGGCCGCCTCCCCCCGAGCCCCCGCCTGAGACTCACTCCCGGCCCCGGCCCCGGCCCCGGGACGCGCACACACGCACGGCCGCTCCCGCCTCTGCCCTCCCGCCGGGCAGCGGGGACATTTTGGTGGGGTGGGGGAACAGCCGAGACACAGCCCACGGGCTGCGCTGCCCCCCCTTGCTTCACCCCGTCCACGGCCCCCCAGCGAGCACTCCCCGGCGTGGGCAGCCCCCGCGGAGGAGGGGGGGGAACTGCCGGCAGGGGGGGCGGCTCTGCCCCGCTCCGCTGGGGGACAGAGCGGGGGGCGAGGCTGTAGGGGCTGAAGGGACTCGTGGGGAGGGCTGGCCGGGAGCTTTCCTCTGCGGGGGGTGCGTGGGGAGGGGGGCAGCCTCAGCGAGGGGGGCACATGGGCAGCACAGAGAGCTCTGCTGCGTCAGGGGGACCCCTGGCCCCGGCGGGGGCACTTGGTGTAGCCCCGCAGAAGGAATGCCGGGGGACAGGATTTGGGGGATGAGCCTCTGGCTGTGCTGAGGTCCAGGGGAAGGAATGTCGCCTCTGATGGACACAGGATGGACACAGTGTGGCCGTGTCCAGGAAAGCGGCACCTTTGCAATTGTCTCCTGCCACGGCAAGGGGATTGTGGCTCTGGGGCTGGAGTTTTGTAGCACTTGAAAGCCAAATCCTGTGGGACCGAGGCACTTTGCACTAAGTGGACACTGAGATTTTTCGTCCCAAGCACAACCACCTCCCTCCCCATCACCTCTCTCCTCTTCATGCACCAGCTCCAAACTGGTTCTGCTTTGTTGCTGAGAGGAGGCAATTTGGGATCCAGGCACCAAAAGTGCAAATCTTGGGAGCAGGAGGGAGAGAAGCGTGCTTGGCTCCTTCCTCCTGGCACGCACAGGGGTGTCCCTGCAGCAGCACGGGCTCTGGCTCCTCCGCACTGGCGTCAGTGGTCCCGTCCCAGGCATTAGCCGGCAAGTGGGAGTTGAGAGCGCTCTGTGGGGATGGGGGGAGATGGGCCAGCGGCTGAAACGAGGCCCCCGGCCTCAGCCCGTGCTCGAGCCCCTGTGTCAGTACATGCCTGCACACCCCGCCGCGATGCCAGCGAGACAGGCTCTGCCCTGGCTTGTTTCAAGGGATGCCATTTGCCCTTCCCTCTGCAAAATGCCCACCGACATTCCTTCTTTAAACTGTCACGGAGACAATTTTGGGTTTTGCGGTGAGGGGACGGCCCACACGGCGGCAGGCTTGCTGGTGTCAGATGGGATTCACCTGTCTCAGAGGGGGGCTTAAGAAGGTCTTTGCTCTGGAGGTAGTGTGGCTCATTGACGGAGCTTTAAAGGAGGCTTGAAGGGAGAGGGGGACAACATCAGGCTTGCCTGTGACAAGCTGTGGGATGACATGCCAAGGTGAGAAGGACGGGGTGTTAGCAAGGGCCCGCAGCCTGTTGCTGTGAGACTGAAAGGGTAGGAATAAATCTGCGCCGGTGGATTTACTCTTCGTCAAATACAGGATATTTTCAGTGACTTTCTGGCACACCGTGAAAGAGCAGTGGAAAGAGAAAAACCAAAGGGAAAAAAACCCCAAAACGGTAGACCACGTAACACATAAAGTGATCATTTAATTTCGACTCATGGCTTTAACCAGGAAGTGCAAGTCTCCTCAAGTATTTGCAAAGCATCCTAGACAAAGTGGGAATCCCTCCCGCACTAGTAGGGAACCCACCAGCCGCACAATGCTGGGAAAGGTCTTGCGCATGCCCATGCACTTCTCCTGGTCGATGAAGAGGGAACTGGTTTTGACGGTCAGGTCATGCTGCAAGAGCGACTCAGCGTGAACCAGCATTTGCAGGGTGTCCCCGGTGTCTCTCTTCAGCTGTTGCTGAAGGCTCTGGATCCTCTCCTCGATTTCTTGGATCTCATTGACAAGGCTGGAAAACAGCCAGAAACTCTCATTAGCAGTTCCATCATGGAGCTTGTTTCTAGACTGGCATGGGTGGTGAAGTCATTGGGCACAGGATGTCCCCCTTTTTTCCCTTAGGAAAGAAACCTCATCATTTCTTTTGTCATTCAGTGATGCTCCTGAGTGCTACTACCCCCACTTTGAGTTTCAAACAGAAAATGATACTATAACCAGCTTCTTAGAGCGACCGTTCCTCTGCTTGGGCGGGTCTGCGTGGAGGGTCCAGCGCTGGAGGTGTCCCTGGGAAGTGACAGTGTCACACGGAAAGGGAGGGATTCAGGCTACCTTGGCCAGGTGCGTCTGAATCTTGCTCTTGGCGTCGGCTGTCTGAGCAATTGGTTGCTGAAGGGGATGTTCGCCCTGTCAAAGTGGTGCAGCATCTCGTTGGCCTTCAGCAGCAGCAGGTTCTCGATGTTGTCCCACAGCTTGGTGGAGGCCGCCCGTTGGCTCTGGGAGCGGAGGATGTTGTTGTCTGTGAACTTGGCCCACGACTTTGGCACCGAGATCCTGGGAGGGGAATGAGAGACCCGGGTGAGCCCGTGCTGCTGAAGCTGGACGTCCCCTTCCTCCCTCTCTGCTCCATGTGCGTCCCTCCTGAAACTGCGTTCTTGGTCAAAGAGGATGACCTTCCCCGATAGAGAAGTACTATTCATCGTTCAAAGGTAGAGTGTAGCTGCAGTGCCCTGCTAGAACTTCCAAACAAGCTCAAGGTCCATTTGTAGGAGAAGGTAGGGTAGTCAACTTCCAAGAGTGCCGACACATCCAAGTGAGGCACCGCATGGAGCCGTCTGCCACTGATTATTTTTTTGTCCTGTGCAACCTGCTGTAGGTGAACCTGCTATGGCGGGGGAGTTGCAAGTAGATGATCTCCAGAGGTCCAGTCCAACCTCAACCATTCGATACCTCTATGGACACGGTGCCTCGATGGGGGTGGGCTTTGACACAAAGCCCATTTGTTCCAGCATGAAAGCCACTTGATTCCTTTACAAATGGGATGCTTGCATGAAACAAACTCTCTTCCAGTCTAGGACAACCATCCACACAAATAACCCCGTGACTAGCGGTCGAATGGCTCCCCCTGGGCTCCCCGGATCACTTTGCGTGTATAGGTGAGCTGAGAGAGGCTGGCTTATTTTTAAAATCATCAAAGCCTTGAGAAAGAGAGTGTCTTTCATTTGACTCACCTCTGCACCAAGGAATTCCTCTCTCTGCACACGGTCAGGACAAAGGACTCACCGTTTCCTCCCGGAAAGCTTCCAAGGCCGTAGGTGGGAGGCATACAGAGACAGGCAGGCTCTGCCTGTGAGCTGCTGTCACTGTCCACCGGTGCACACCGTCTTTCATGCCAGACGCTCACAGGCTGTTCCTTGCCTCTCTTAGAGCCGTGCGCATTGACAGCAGGAGATGAGCAGACAACACACCTCATGAAACTGTGCGTTTTCCAACAGGTGGCTACGGGGACAGGTGACCTCAGAGACTTTTTGTGTCACCCGCGCCTGTAACGCTTTGCTGCACTGAGAGGAACAGCAGCTTCAAATGCAGCTGTGAAGTAAATGAACGTCAAATGCAGGAGAATAAAGGGTCCTTTAGTTCGGGCAAATGCGAGAACAACAGGGATGAGTGAGAGGGCAGAAGGGCACCACCTGCAACTGGGAAAGATGGAGCTTTGAGGACTCTAGTTTCCAGCCTTGCCCAATTTTGGCAAGGATGGCATGGGCTGCCCGCGACCTGACTTGAGAGCAGCATAGCTGCGGGCACCAAGTCTCGGCCCAGGATCCAGCCTGTGTGGGAAAACAGCCCTGCGACACAGTTTGGAGAGCCGCGGACCAGCTGTCTGTGCTCGGGTCCCACTAAATGTGTGTGCTGCTTCCCACAAACCAGTCACTTGAGCCCTTTTGTCCCTGCTGGGGACAAAGGGCTGCACTCTCCCTAGCTCTGTGCCACCTCTTCAGACCTGAGGAACTTTTCCCTGCATTCCCAGCTGAAATCAATGCCCCTGCATCCCCCTGGGGATAAGCCAGGGTGAAACTTTCTGCCACCCCTGAACACGGACACCCGATGTGAGCCGCTGATCACCTGCTTTAGGTACACCTGGATAAAAGAAGAAATACTGGGGGGGGATGAGGAGAAAGACCTTCTTCTTTAGTCCTCCTCTCCCAGTTAAAGCACGTACTCACCCTCAGCCTCCAGAGGGTTGGGGGTGCGCGGGGGGGCTGCTACTCACTGCTGTGCTGTGGGGTTCGGTGGCAGCACTGCCAGACACTGCAGCGTCCCCAGTGCCCTGTGTGACACAGAAGCAGGGCAGCGTTGCCAGGGGCGCAGGGCGCTCAGGGACCGGGTTCTGCCCAGGCAGCTCCCTGCAGCCGCTATGGCAACCTGATGCAGCCCTCGGGCAAGCCGCTGCTCTCCATGGTCAAGCCGGGGCCACCCCTGGGAGGGAAAAGACCCTCAGGTGGCATCCTAAATCCTGCCCTGGACAACCAACTGCCCTCACTGGGCAACTTTGTGCAGCCCCTGGGCAATCAGGTGCACCTACTGGGCAACTGTTGAGTGGCTGGACAGTGCTCTTGGCCGTAGGATTTGGTTTTAGGTAGTCCTGCAAGGAGCAGGGAGATGGACGTGGTGATCCTTACGGCTCTCTTTCAACTTGAGATATTCCATGAGCCTATGAAATCAGGGCCTTCAGTGGGCAACCCAGCGCCACCCCTGGGCAACTCAGTGCAGAGGTGGGGAGACAAACTCTTCTCCAGAGCTTGGCCAGCAAGTCTGCAGAGCATCCCTTGTGCAGCCCATGAGATGCTCTGCGTGACAAGGGAATGTGCCCGTTGGGCCAATGGAAAGAGCGCTGCAGGGTCCTTTGACGTACCCATCCTCCAGCCGCCACTCCAGGGCCTGGAGGTCTCAGGTAGGTCCCCAGCCAATGTCTCAGGTGCCCAGGGATATTGGAAACAGGGAAAGACTCGTTTACATCCATTGTATACATCAGCAGAGTGTCCCTTCTCCCCGAGGAAGGTGTTACACACCTGGAGATTGTCTGTAAATATTCACTGCACGGCATTGTCTGCTTGAGGGCGTTACTACTCTTTTAAACAGTGCTGTGGAGCAGGTTTTTGAAAGCATGCCACATTTTCCTATTTCAAACCAATGGGCATTTCCTTCAAGAGCAGCAGTTTGGCTTTTGGCAGCCTGGCCTCATTGGGCTTTTGCGTTTGCCGACCAGGAATAGGTTAACCCACTATGGAACAAGCTGTGTCTTCCAGGAGTGCCATATTTCAGAGGTGTCCATTAGTAAGAAGCCTTGCGTGTAGGCACAAATTCGGAAGGTAAGGCGGGGTGTTTTGGGCCGGCCAGGCCACTGAAACGAACGCTAGATGTCCTCTTTTTTCTTTTCTTGCCTTCATAGAAGGGAGAGCATCTGCCTTCATGGAGAGAAGGATGAGAGAGAACAGACAGACACAAGTTCAAAAAAGAAACTAAACCACTTTAATGAAAATATCAATAAAAAAAGAAAAAGAAAACAAAGAAAGATATACGCTGTCTACAAAACTGTTTCAAGAAAAGAAAGATCCTTTTATTGTGAACATCGCGTGCGGGAGCCCAGGAGTCACAGGGGTTCAGCCACTAACAGGGAATCGGCACCTACAAGGACAGAGTCAGAAAGCATTGGTAAACCCCCAAAGGCGGGAAGAGGCAGGACTTGGTTCCCCTTCCTTTGGGAAACACAGCTGACAAGGAATGGTTTCTGGCCCAGCAGAGGGAGCTACTGCTGGCACTGAGCAGGGGATGGCTCTGGCGCCTTGTCCCCACGGGGAATGCCCTTAGAGACTGTGCGTGTGCAGAGATGCACAGTGCCCCTGTGCCACGCAGCAGGGCTCCATCGGGAGCCCCCGGGCAGCTGCCATGGACTTCTTTCCAAACCCTGCGCAGCACCATCCCTCGCCGTCCCTTGCCAGCCACTTGGACTGACTTCGAGCAGTTTAAGGAGTTGGCAAAGATGGGAAGCAGAGCCTGGTACTCACCTGGGCTTCTTCACCTTCTGCACCTTTCTTCTTTTCTTCAGTCCCTGTCTTTTTCTTCCTTCTTTTCTCTTCTTGATGGTATTCCATCTCCTCTTCCCATGCCTCGGGTCTCTTCCTTTTTCTTCCGTTTTCTGTTGCCTGGAGGGAGCCTGCAAACCTTTCCAGCCCACAGTGGGATTAGATAGGTAAAGCTGAGATCAACTGGATTAATCAGGTCTCCATTTAAGCAAAGCTCACTCATTTTACCTTCTTTCCTCTGAAAGGCTCCCTTGTTCTTTTGCGGACCCCAGGGAGTCTACCGTGCTCTCTGGGGTGGTTGTAGGCCAAGCGGCAGGTGCCTAAACCAGAAATGTTGGCATTAGCAGATTGCAAGGGACGCCCTGCAGTAGTAAGCGACCGTTTGGCAAATTGTTCCCTTAGCTCTCTAGAGAAGATGCCTTGGGCTGCTTGGCATTAGCCCTTTCTTCCAAGGGCCTCGCACGGGAACACAATGTTCACATGGGTTTGTGACACTGCTTATTTGGGGGGGCATTCAGCAGGGAGCCTGTGGTCCCGCTGTGGGCAAGAAAAGTCTTGCCCGCTTCATTCTGCTGTGGTTTCTTCTGCCCTCCCTAAAAAGAGCTCTGCGGATAACCCTTTGGTGCAACACCACCTTGTGCGGTGGGAGGCTTTTCTTTTGAAAACTGCCTTTCTGCAGGTATTTTGTAGGTATTTCCTTTGACTAAGCAAGTGCCTAACAGATCGGAGAAACAGCCTTTCCGGCTTCACTTCCAATGACTCGTTAAGAAGTTCCCCCCTACTCGAGACACGTTGTCCCAGTGTTTGTGGACCTGCCATACCTCTGCCGTTTCTGATCCTGCCTCTGTAACTGTCCCTGCTCCTTTCTGGATGACAAGGAAAGCGAGTGGTGCCTCCAGGTAGGCTTTTGCCTGGTGCTCCACATCGGCATAAACAGCAGGGTCACGTTCTTCTTCCACAGGCAGCTCTGGAAAGCAAAAGCACATGCAGCAAAAGTGACTTGTTAGAAGTGGACAACAGCTGAAGCAAAACCCACCCAAAGCCCTACACCAGCTTTCAGCCCAGGCTGTGACAACCCTCACTCCCTCCTCATACCTGTGCATCTGTCCATGAGCGCTGGCGACTCCTCAGCTGAGGGACAGGGAAGGCCAGCCACTTCTTCCCCAAAGATCACACAGCTGTTTTCAATCATAAATTCCACCAGCACATTTACCTGCACACATCACAGCCTTGGTTTCAGGGCAGGTGGCTGAGAACATGTCAAGCCGCCTTTCCCGCTCCTGACCCTTGCCTCTGCGCAGAAGGCTGTGGCCGTGGGCTGCTCTTCAAGGAAGCCACCCTGCCAGCTCTGGCTCAAGAGAGGAGGCAGCCAGGGACCTCTGAACAGCCCAGCTGTGATGGGCCGGGAAGGCTGCAGCCAGCTGCTCAATCCAGCATACCTTTTCAGTCACCTGCAGCATGGCCTCCAGCGGGAGCAAGTCCTCGTTGGCTGGACTCAGCAGGTTTGGCCCAACGCAGATGGCCAGGTTGCTGGCGCTCATCCTGCTGGTGGAGGCGTTGTGGCCGATGTGCTGGAGGAGGGAGAGCAGCCGCTTCAGGAGGAGGACATTGGCTGCAGGCAGCTTCTCGGCCACCCTGAAGGAACAGGAACACAACCATAATAAAGCATATGCTGCCCATAGCCATCACCAAAGGTGGCCCGAGGCAGGTTGGAGGCAGCGGCTGTGTTGCGCAGCTTTGCAGGTGCTCTCAGGCAGCAGTGAGGGCTCCTGCTGAGCCGGCAGGCTTCTGCCCACACTTACGCTTTCAGCTCTTCCACTTTTGCCTGCCTGCTTGTCCCCTCCATTGCTCTCATCCATTCCTCGTAGAGATCGCTGACGAGGAGCTTTGAAGGGATGCTTCGGAGGAAGTCCTGCAATGCCAAGGGCTCCCGATGAGCCTTTGAACACCCCAGGCCAGCCAGGAGCTCTTCCAGCTGCAGGTCAGAAGCGCTCACCTTCAGGATGACAGCCAACAGGAGCGCAGGCTGGATTGCGAGGTCCACATCCTTGCCGCTGTCCAGGGCATCCCGCAGCTCCCGAAGCGATGCCCCACTTGCAGCTCTTCTGAATATCCCCTCTGTCGATGGTCCTTGCTGATAGAGGATATCCAGAAGGTCCTGCAGGAGAGGCTGGGGCTGAGGAGATGCCTTCAAACAGCGGTAGGCAGTGCACCTCCACAGATCTGGCTCCTTTCCCCACAAAGGGGCTGGGACCAGCATAGTGTTCTGGGGGTGAAGAGCCCAATCCCCACTGCCCCATGCCCAGAGCTCCTGGGAACACCCACCTCCTGTGCGGAGCAGCCGGAGGGAGGGCTGGGGACGCCTTCTCCAGGCTGGCTTACCTGGATGGGCTGGGGCAGCGTGCCGGCCTCCCCACAGAAGGCAGCCAGGGGCTGTCCAAAGAGCACCCTGCTGCAGCCAGAGCCCGCCTGCCCGGGGACCTGGGCAGCGGCTGGGGTCCGCCGCAGAGCAAAGGGCCAGGGTAGCCCCCTCCTCCTCCTGCTGCTGCTGCTCCCTCCTGCTGCAAAGGAAAAAAGGGCAAGAGCGCGTCAATGGAGACCACCAACCCAGCGCTCGGGGAGGCTGCCCTGCTCTGCCCTGCCCTGCCTGCAGTGCAGTGCGGAAGGATGGGCAGAGAGCCAGCAGCTGGAACCGCGGCTCTGGCTCAGATGCTCCTGAGAGCCAGCATGCCACCAGGACAGCCATGCCCAGCCCTCGCCCTGCCCTCCTCCAAGCCGTAGGCAACAGCAGAGCCTCCGTGTCCCCGCAGAACCACGTCCAGCAGGCGCTGTCCCGCAGGTCTCCTTGCTCCTCCAGGTGACATCCTCCCTCGGGCTGCCACACCTGAATGGGGACACTCAAGGGACAAGTGAGCAAGGATCCTCCTAGCTCCGATCAAGGAGCGGGGAGCCATCTGCCTGGCTCTGGGGACAGAGCTGAAGCAGGCAGCACCTTGAGCGCTCCGCACTGTCATCAGGTCCCGAGGGCTCATCTTTCTCCTGCTGCAGTGTGATAGGCACCAACTTGCAAAAGGTGAAGGGCTGCAGCATCCTCAGGTCTGCAGACGTGACAGTTGCAGGAGGAATAAAGCCCTCCCCGCCTTTCTTTCCACAACTTACCTTGTGAGCAGTGAAGTCCTCCCTCCTTGTGAGATGGGGCCAGCTGCGGCCCTTGCTTGGGATCATCCTGCAAGAACCAGACAGCGCTTAGAGAGCAGCCCCGCAGTAGACAGGACCACCGGCGAGCTTCCATCCGGCACCAGCAGCCTGAGACTGTCAGAGCTGGGACCCTCTGCCTTCCCAGGCTCTCTGCCCCACACAGCAGGTTTCCTCCCAGCACCGCCAAGCAAGGATGTGCCGGCGTTCCTGGTGGTTCCCTAATCCCCTCTTCCTTTTCGAGTGGCACAGCAGGGCCCTCCTCCTTCCCTCCCGCACAAGCTCACCCCACTCACTGCACATCTCGGTACAGCCAGGGGTGAGGGAAAGGCCCTTCTCACCTTTGCCTGGCCCTCCAGCAGCCTCTCCAGGCTCCTGCTGTTGAGTGTCCTCCACTGGGAAGGGAAGAAGGAGTGGAGAAAGGTGAGCACCAATGTCTGCTGCTTGGCTGGAGGAGCAGTGCTCAGGGACAGAGCCCAGAGCAGAGAGACACTCACGGCATAATGGCGGCGGCTCAGCTCCTTCTCCAAGTGCTGGATGGATGGCAGGCAGGACACCCGGGCTCTCTTGTCTCCGTCCGGTGTCCTGTGCGCCGGGCAGGGACAGGGAGGGAGCTGGGTCAAGCCCAAGCTGCCTCTTCTCTCTTCTCAGGCAGCTCTGCCTGACAGCTGCCCACAGCTGCAGGGGCACCTCTCCCCAGATGGGGAGCTGTGTTCCCCCATCCAGCTGTGCCTGGAGCACCCCCACGGCTTACCCCAGCAGTGTGCCCACCCACAGCTCCTTCAGCGCACGGGAGCTGCAGAAAGAGAGGAGAAACCGCCTCAGGCCCCGCTGACCCAAAAAACCCCTGGGGTTTGCAGAACCTTGCACAGCCCTGCCCCATGGAGAAGGACACAAGGGCACGACGAAGCCCCGTGCGGCAGGACAGAGGCGCTGCCCAAGCCCTGGCTGCCTCTGTCCTGCCACAGCAGCTGCTTCTGCCCTCCCCTTCTGGGGACCAAAAGATGACCAGGGAACGCAGGACGTAGAAATGCCCCTATCCCTCCCTGCCGGCGTGCTGCCCGCTCCCTGCCCAGGCCCTGCTCGGAGGGCAGAGGCCCTTCACAGGATGCCGTGGGCATGCTTGGGAACATCTCCTGCCCAGCCATGGGAGGTGGCACCACCACTCACCCAAAAGTGGCCACGCAGGAGCCGCTGGGCCAGCTGAGGATGATGGAGGTCCCATCCTCATGGCTGCCCTCCTCTTCTGCCACCGCCTCCTTGCCACCGCTCAGCACCCACAGCTGGTCCAGGGCCAGGCGGAGCCGTGGGCGCAGGCTGGTGCCCCGTCTGCAGAGAGGAGAGGCAGGCAGTGAGCTGGAGGTGGCCTCCTTGGGGTCCCCCCGGGCAGAGCCCTGTTCCCCTTCCTGCCGTTGGGGTGTACATGGGTGCATCCAGCTGGAAGGTGCCCACGGGGGCTGGGGCTGGTGCCAGGGTGTCCCTGCCCCGCTGCCAGGGCCAGGGCTGGGGGAAAGGCAGCTGGGCTCGCAGGCTCTTACTGCAACTTGGCGATGACCAGCTCCTGCTGGAGGAGGAGAAGGCGCCTCTCGCTCCTCTTGCGGCCCCGGGTCAGCCGCACGTCCGCGCTCAGCACCGCCTCGGCCTCGCTGACAGCCTCCCTGCAGAGCAGAGAGCGGCGGGCATGAGAAAGGCTGCTGCTGCGGGGCCCGGCCGTGCCCGCGTGTCCCCGAGCCCCAGGGAGAGCCCACCTGGAGCCACAGCAGCAGTTGGCCTGGCCCATCCCGCCCGGGACAGGAGGACCCTGGCCGTGCCCCAAGGACACGGCCCAAGCAGCCACAGCAAGGATGGGACGCGCGGTGCTGGTGCTGCTCCGTGCCAGCACAGCTCCGTCCTGCTGTCTCTGGTGGCTGTTGGCTCCAACTGACCGACACCGGGAGCCCAACGGAAAGTGGGCGGGCACTGGGGGCACTGGGGCGGGGCTTCTCTCCAGTATGGCCGTCTCCCTCTGGCTGTACTCGTTTGCAATCCCATCGAGTGCTGTGTCTAGTTAGGAACCCTTTCTTTTTGTCTTTTTTTTTCCCCTTTTCCCTTTCCCTTTTCTTTTCTTACCATGGACAGATAGTGGGTTTAGAGCTCATCCCAAGTGCCCTGCAGTCACACTATGCAGATGACATCGGAAACCTCTCCCTCTCCCCCTGATTCCTCCTCACACCTCCCCACACTGCTCACACAGCTCTGTCTTTCACAGCAGCTGGATCGCCACGCACTGTGCGAATGCTGATTTCACCTTTACTAACTATTTACTAAGAACAGCGTATTTCTCCACTTTTACCTGGATTGAGAAAGGTAGCAAGGAAAGACTTTGGGAAAGAGTTACAAGAGAAAGTTGCAACAATATGGGAATGGTGGCAGATGAGATAAGGGCCAAAGCCAAGAGGTTCCGTAAATTGTAAATACAAATACGGAAGCCGTCTTAAGATTGCATGGAAGGAATCAAGAGTGGTGACACGGGGTCCTTCTCATGCTCCCAGCCCCTACCCTCTTTTAGTTGCAAACCATTACCCCTTGTCCTATGGCAACAGGCCCTGGTAACAACTTTGTCCCCATCTTTCTTATAAGCCCCTTTCAGTGTTGAAGGCTCTCCCCAGAGCCTTCCCTTCTCCAGGCTGAACAGCCCCAACTCTCTCAGCCTTTCCTCACAGGAGAGGTGTTCCATCCCATCAATGGCTTTTGTGGCCCTTCTCTGGACCCACTCCAACTGAACAAATTTTTATCTTAGTATCCAAAAAAAACCCCAAACATTCCCACTCCTAGATGATACTTATTTCTTCTCTTCTGTTTTTAAATTCTGGGTTTGTTTCTGCCCTTGGGAAGGAAGGACTATCACCAATGTCCCGTGTCACTTAGGAAGAAAAAAAAGAATATGGCAGCAGAATTTGGAAACAGTCCCTGTTTCCTGAAGAGCGAGCATTTGAAGAATGAGGACCGTGACCAGACACACACAAAAGAGCAGGAGGAGGAGGAGGAAGAGGAGGAGGTGGGTGGTATTTTCCAAAGTATTACACTTGGCAATGCTAATCCTCCGTTTTGCCCTCCAAGAATTGCTCCGCTCTGCTTCTTGGCCCGTGATGAGAGAGAGCCCGAGAGCGCCAGGGCACGAGTGGTGCCTTTGAGGTGCAGGAGCAGCCGGCCTGAACCGAGCCCAAAGGGCCCGGAGGAGCCCTGACACGGGGCAATGCTCAGTGCTACAGAGGACAAGAAGCAAACTTGGGCACCGCCCTGGGGGCCGCTCCTTGGGGCATAGAAAGCTTCCTTTACTGTTTTGCCTCTTAGCACAGCTTCTAAAAGTCTAGGTATTAGAAAGAATCCAAAGATATTTCATTAGCAGAAAAACTCGCAGAATTCCAAGACGACAGCAAATCTTGATATTTGAAACAATATTAAGCAGGTATACACGACCCATCCCTTTTTTGCCACTAAAACTAACATACAGTGCCCTCCCTATTTGTTCTTCTTTCAACAAACTGCACGTCTTTTGCCAAGGAGAGCTGCATCAAGGAGGTGAGCATCTGATGGCCTTCAAAGCATGAAAACTTTCGGAGCCCATGAGTTGGTCTGCAATACACAGTTTGATTGTACAGCTGGAAGATTTGTGATACACCCTGTATTAAATAAATGCTGATTAAGAAAAAGAATAACATCAGAATGTTACAATTTGAGAAGTGCCTGCTTCTGTGCAATTGCACTTCCTGGTGATGGCAGATCCCCAGTGCAGGCGTCCTATGACTTTCTAGGGTATTTTCCAACCAATACCTCAAGCACTGAATCAGCAGCATGTTTCCGTGCGTGCCAGCAATAAGAACAGGAATACTGCTACTGATTTCCCTCTTACTCAGTTGGAAAGTGACAGTGCCTGTCCTGACAAGTGTGTTGAATTTCTACCAAAACTTTCTGGAAAGCTCAAAAGGTTTTACAAAGCCTGGAACCTACAGGCCGGTCAGCCTCACCTCCGTCCCTGGAAAGATGATGGAACAGCTTGTTCTGGGTGTCATCTCAAAGCATCTGGAAGAAAAGAAGGTTATGAGAAGTAGTCCACACGGATTCACCAAGAGGACCTCATGTCTGATAGCCTTCTACGGTGGTGTGACTGGATGGGTGGATGAGGGGAGGGCAGCGGATGTTGTCTACCTTGACTTCAGCAAGGCTTTCCACACTGTCTCCCACATCATCCTCACGGGCAAGCTTAGGAAGCGTGGGTAAGATGAATTGACAGCACGGTGGATTGCACAGTGGCTGGCAGAGAGAGCTCGGAAGGTTGTGGTGAGTGGTGCAGAGTCTAGTTGGAGGTCAGTAACGAGTAGTGTCCCTCAGGGGTCAGTACTAGGTCTAGTCCTGTTCAATATATTCCTCAATGACCTGGATGAAGGGGTACAGTGTACCGTCAGCAAGTTTGCTGAGGACACAAAACTGGGAGGAGTGGCTGACACGCCAGCATGACCTGGACAGGCTGGAGAGTTGGGCAGAGAGAAACCTTATGAAATTCAACCTGATGATTTCCTGTGGAAAGGGACCTGGGAGTCCTGGTGGACAACAGGATGACCATGAGCCAGCAATGTGCCCCGCTGGCCAAGAAGGCCAATGGCATCCTGGGGGGCATCAAGAAGAGTGTGACCAGCAGGTCGAAGGAGGTCATCCTGCCCCTCTACTCTGCCCTGGTGAGGCCGCCTCTGGAGTACTGTGTCCAGTTCTGGGCTCCCCAGTTGAAGAAAGACAGGTATCTGCTGGAGAGGGTCCGGCAAAGGGCTACAAAGATGACTGGGGGATTAGAACATCTCTCCTATGAGGAAAGGCTGAGAGACTTGGGTCTTTTTTGTCTAGAGAAAAGAAGACTGAGGGGGGATCTTATTAATGCTTACAAATACTTAAAGGGAGAGTGCCAGGGGGATGGGACCAGTCTTTTTTCAGTGGTGCCCAGCGATAGGACAAGAGGTAACGGGCACAAACTCGAACATAGGAAGTTCCATCTTAACATGAGCAGGAACTTCTTTACTTTGAGGGTGGCAGAGCACTGGAACGGGCTGCCCAGAGAGGTGGTGGAGTCTCCCACTCTGGAGACATTCAAAACCCCCCTGGATGCCGTCCTGTGCACCTTGCTGTAGGTGACCCTGCTCGGGCAGGGGGGGTGGACTAGGTGATTCACAGAGATCCCTTCCAACCCTGACCATTCTGTGATTCTGTGACGTGACAGAACTACTGAAACACAACAGCACATCTACCGGACTGCACTCTGAAAAAGTCTGTACCTTGGTGCAGGTGAAGGCAGCACGTACCTGAAACTCTTCCTAGCCCCTCTTAGAAAATGACGCCGGAGGATGGCTGAGGCCGCACACAGCACGTCGAGGCGCTGCGCAGCCTTTCGGTGACTGGCAGCGGATCCAGCACGGTGGCAGGAGCTGGGCAGCATCTTGTGTCTCCAGAGCAAGTCGATGCCTCTGGCTGAGGTGGTGGCGTTTCGCTGGCTGAAGGAGAAGCGGGGCTCTGCTTGAAGCGCCCTTGCACTGCTTCTGCTTCGCCACCACCTCTGGGTCAGCTTCCAAGGTACAGTCCCCCCGACACTCCCAAACCGGCACCTCAACACACCAGTGGCTGAATTGAGCACCGCTCTGCAGAAGGGAAGGAAAAACCGTTCAAAAGCACAGAGATCGTTAACATATCTGTGTCGGACCATCTCCCCCTGACGGGGCTACCTCAGCCCCTCTCCTCCGGGGGGTCTCCTCGGGCCATCTCCCCTCAGCACCCCCAGCAGGGGCTCTCTTTGCCCCTCTCCCCCGAGGATGGGGGTGTCTTTCTCTGCCCAGCCCCTCTCCCCTCGGGCCCCTCGGAGAAGGAGGGAGGGGGCTGCCCTGAGCCCTCTCCCCTCGGACCCCCGCAGGGTCTCTCCGGCCCCTCTCCCCGTCGGGATAGCCCTTCCCCTCCCCGCGGGACCCCGCAGCAGCCGCCCCCCGCCCTCCCCCTCCCCAGCCCGGCGGGCGGAGCGGAGCGGCCCGGCCCGGGCCGTGCTCACGCCGCGGCGGGAGCGGAGCGGAGCGGAGCGGAGCGGTGCGGGCGGGCAGCGGCGCCCTCAAGTTTCCCCTTTCCCCGGGGCCACCGTCCGATCGGGGACAGGGAGGGCCCTGCCACGGCGCCCGGCCGATCCTCCGAGAAACGCGGCAGCGCCCCGGCCCCGGCCGCCTCCCCCCGAGCCCCCGCCTGAGACTCACTCCCGGCCCCGGCCCCGGCCCCGGCCCCGGGACGCGCACACACGCACGGCCGCTCCCGCCTCTGCCCTCCCGCCGGGCAGCGGGGACATTTTGGTGGGGTGGGGGAACAGCCGAGACACAGCCCACGGGCTGCGCTGCCCCCCCTTGCTTCCCCCCGTCCACGGCCCCCCAGCGAGCACTCCCCGGCGTGGGCAGCCCCCGCGGAGGAGGGGGGGGAACTGCCGGCAGGGGGGGCGGCTCTGCCCCGCTCCGCTGGGGGACAGAGCGGGGGGCGAGGCTGTAGGGGCTGAAGGGACTCGTGGGGAGGGCTGGCCGGGAGCTTTCCTCTGCGGGGGGTGCGTGGGGAGGGGGGCAGCCTCAGCGAGGGGGGCACATGGGCAGCACAGAGAGCTCTGCTGCGTCAGGGGGACCCCTGGCCCCGGCGGGGGCACTTGGTGTAGCCCCGCAGAAGGAATGCCGGGGGACAGGATTTGGGGGATGAGCCTCTGGCTGTGCTGAGGTCCAGGGGAAGGAATGTCGCCTCTGATGGACACAGGATGGACACAGTGTGGCCGTGTCCAGGAAAGCGGCACCTTTGCAATTGTCTCCTGCCACGGCAAGGGGATTGTGGCTCTGGGGCTGGAGTTTTGTAGCACTTGAAAGCCAAATCCTGTGGGACCGAGGCACTTTGCACTAAGTGGACACTGAGATTTTTAGTCCCAAGCACAACCACCTCCCTCCCCATCACCTCTCTCCTCTTCATGCACCAGCTCCAAACTGGTTCTGCTTTGTTGCTGAGAGGAGGCAATTTGGGATCCAGGCACCAAAAGTGCAAATCTTGGGAGCAGGAGGGAGAGAAGCGTGCTTGGCTCCTTCCTCCTGGCACGCACAGGGGTGTCCCTGCAGCAGCACGGGCTCTGGCTCCTCCGCACTGGCGTCAGTGGTCCCGTCCCAGGCATTAGCCGGCAAGTGGGAGTTGAGAGCGCTCTGTGGGGATGGGGGGAGATGGGCCAGCGGCTGAAACGAGGCCCCCGGCCTCAGCCCGTGCTCGAGCCCCTGTGTCAGTACATGCCTGCACACCCCGCCGCGATGCCAGCGAGACAGGCTCTGCCCTGGCTTGTTTCAAGGGATGCCATTTGCCCTTCCCTCTGCAAAATGCCCACCGACATTCCTTCTTTAAACTGTCACGGAGACAATTTTGGGTTTTGCGGTGAGGGGATGGCCCACACGGCGGCAGGCTTGCTGGTGTCAGATGGGATTCACCTGTCTCAGAGGGGGGCTTAAGAAGGTCTTTGCTCTGGAGGTAGTGGGGCTCATTGACGGAGCTTTAAAGGAGGCTTGAAGGGAGAGGGGGACAACATCAGGCTTGCCTGTGACAAGCTGTGGGATGACATGCCAAGGTGAGAAGGACGGGGTGTTAGCAAGGGCCCGCAGCCTGTTGCTGTGAGACTGAAAGGGTAGGAATGAATCTGCGCGGGTGGATTTACTCTTCGTCAAATACAGGATATTTTCAGTGACTTTCTGGCACACCGTGCAAGAGCAGTGGAAAGAGAAAAACCAAAGGGAAAAAAACCCCAAAACGGTAGACCACGTAACACATAAAGTGATCATTTAATTTCTACTCATGGCTTTAACCAGGAAGTGCAAGTCTCCTCAAGTATTTGCAAAGCATCCTAGACAAAGTGGGAATCCCTCCCGCACCAGTAAATGTCAATTCCGCTGAGCCTTTAGGGAACCCACCAGCCGCACAATGCTGGGAAAGGTCTTGCGCATGCCCATGCACTTCTCCTGGTCGATGAAGAGGGAACTGGTTTTGACGGTCAGGTCATGCTGCAAGAGCGACTCAGCGTGAACCAGCATTTGCAGGGTGTCCCCGGTGTCTCTCTTCAGCTGTTGCTGAAGGCTCTGGATCCTCTCCTCGATTTCTTGGATCTCATTGACAAGGCTGGAAAACAGCCAGAAACTCTCATTAGCAGTTCCATCATGGAGCTTGTTTCTGGACTGGCATGGGTGGTGAAGTCATTGGGCACAGGATGTCCCCCTTTTTTCCCTTAGGAAAGAAACCTCATCATTACTTTTGTCATTCAGTGATGCTCCTGAGTGCTACTACCCCCACTTTGAGTTTCAAACAGAAAATGATACTATAACCAGCTTCTTAGAGCGACCGTTCCTCTGCTTGGGCCGGGTCTGCGTGGAGGGTCCAGCGCTGGAGGTGTCCCTGGGAAGTGACAGTGTCACACGGAAAGGGAGGGATTCAGGCTACCTTGGCCAGGTGCATCTGAATCTTGCTCTTGGCGTCGGCTGTCTGAGCAATTGGTTGCTGAAGGGGATGTTCGCCCTGTCAAAGTGGTGCAGCATCTCGTTGGCCTTCAGCAGCAGCAGGTTCTCGATGTTGTCCCACAGCTTGGTGGAGGCCGCCCGTTGGCTCTGGGAGCGGAGGATGTTGTTGTCTGTGAACTTGGCCCACGACTTTGGCACCGAGATCCTGGGAGGGGAATGAGAGACCCGGGTGAGCCCGTGCTGCTGAAGCTGGACGTCCCCTTCCTCCCTCTCTGCTCCATGTGCGTCCCTCCTGAAACTGCGTTCTTGGTCAAAGAGGATGACCTTCCCCGATAGAGAAGTACTATTCATCGTTCAAGGGTAGAGTGTAACTGCAGTGCCCTGCTAGAACTTCCAAACAAGCTCAAGGTCCATTTGTAGGAGAAGGTAGGGTAGTCAACTTCCAAGAGTGCCGACACATCCAAGTGAGGCACCGCATGGAGCCGTCTGCCACTGATTATTTTTTTGTCCTGTGCAACCTGCTGTAGGTGAACCTGCTATGGCGGGGGAGTTGCAAGTAGATGATCTCCAGAGGTCCAGTCCAACCTCAACCATTCGATACCTCTATGGACACAAAGCCCATTTGTTCCAGCATGAAAGCCACTTGATTCCTTTACAAATGGGATGCTTGCATGAAACAAACTCTCTTCCAGTCTAGGACAACCATCCACACAAATAACCCCGTGACTAGCGGTCGAATGGCTCCCCCTGGGCTCCCCGGATCACTTTGCGTGTATAGGTGAGCTGAGAGAGGCTGGCTTATTTTTAAAATCATCAAAGCCTTGGGAAAGAGAATGTCTTTCATTTGACTCACCTCTGCACCAAGGAATTCCTCTCTCTGCACACGGTCAGGACAAAGGACTCACCGTTTCCTCCCGGAAAGCTTCCAAGGCCGTAGGTGGGAGGCATACAGAGACAGGCAGGCTCTGCCTGTGAGCTGCTGTCACTGTCCACCGGTGCACACCGTCTTTCATGCCAGACGCTCACAGGCTGTTCCTTGCCTCTCTTAGAGCCGTGCGCATTGACAGCAGGAGATGAGCAGACAACACACCTCATGAAACTGTGCGTTTTCCAACAGGTGGCTACGGGGACAGGTGACCTCAGAGACTTTTTGTGTCACCCGCGCCTGTAACGCTTTGCTGCACTGAGAGGAACAGCAGCTTCAAATGCAGCTGTGAAGTAAATGAACGTCAAATGCAGGAGAATAAAGGGTCCTTTAGTTCGGGCAAATGCGAGAACAACAGGGATGAGTGAGAGGGCAGAAGGGCACCACCTGCAACTGGGAAAGATGGAGCTTTGAGGACTCTAGTTTCCAGCCTTGCCCAATTTTGGCAAGGATGGCATGGGCTGCCCACGGCCTGACTTGAGAGCAGCATAGCTGCGGGCACCAAGTCTCGGCCCAGGATCCAGCCTGTGTGGGAACACAGCCCTGCGACACAGTTTGGAGAGCCGCGGACCAGCTGTCTGTGCTCGGGTCCCACTAAATGTGTGTGCTGCTTCCCACAAACCAGTCACTTGAGCCCTTTTGTCCCTGCTGGGGACAAAGGGCTGCACTCTCCCTAGCTCTGTGCCACCTCTTCAGACCTGAGGAACAGCATTCAGAGATCCTGAAAAGAAATGATTTCTTTCAGACGCTGGAAGACACACGTTTAGCAAAGGGAGGCAAACCCCTTGGGAATGGACGAGGGTTACTTTTCCCTGCATTTCCAGCTGAAATCAATGCCCCTGCATCCCCCTGGGGATAAGCCAGGGTGAAACTTTCTGCCACCCCTGAACACGGACACCCGATGTGAGCCGCTGATCACCTGCTTTAGGTACACCTGGATAAAAGAAGAAATACTGGGGGGGGATGAGGAGAAAGACCTTCTTCTTTAGTCCTCCTCTCCCAGTTAAAGCACGTACTCACCCTCAGCCTCCAGAGGGTTGGGGGTGCGCGGGGGGGCTGCTACTCACTGCTGTGCTGTGGGGTTCGGTGGCAGCACTGCCAGACACTGCAGCGTCCCCAGTGCCCTGTGTGACACAGAAGCAGGGCAGCGTTGCCAGGGGCGCAGGGCGCTCAGGGACCGGGTTCTGCCCAGGCAGCTCCCTGCAGCCGCTATGGCAACCTGATGCAGCCCTCGGGCAAGCCGCTGCTCTCCATGGTCAAGCCGGGGCCACCCCTGGGAGGGAAAAGACCCTCAGGTGGCATCCTAAATCCTGCCCTGGACAACCAACTGCCCTCACTGGGCAACTTTGTGCAGCCCCTGGGCAATCAGGTGCACCTATTGGGCAACTGTTGAGTGGCTGGACAGTGCTCTTGGCCGTAGGATTTGGTTTTAGGTAGTCCTGCAAGGAGCAGGGAGATGGACATGATGATACTTACAGCTCTCTTTCAACTTGAGATATTCCATGAGCCTATGAACTCAGGGCCTTCAGTGGGCAACCCAGCGCCACCCCTGGGCAACTCAGTGCAGAGGTGGGGAGACAAGCTCTTCTCCAGAGCTTGGCCAGCAAGTGTGCAGAGCATCCCTTGTGCAGCCCATGAGATGCTCTGCGTGACAAGGGAAGGTGCCCGTTGGGCCAATGGAAAGAGCGCTGCAGGGTCCTTTGACGTACCCATCCTCCAGCCACCACTCCAGGGCCTGGAGGTCTCAGGTAGGTCCCCAGCCAATGTCTCAGGTGCCCAGGGATATTGGAAACAGGGAAAGACTCGTTTACATCCATTGTATACATCAGCAGAGTGTCCCTTCTCCCCGAGGAAGGTGTTACACACCTGGAGATTGTCTGTAAATATTCACTGCACGGCATTGTCTGCTTGAGGGCGTTACTACTCTTTTAAACAGTGCTGTGGAGCAGGTTTTTGAAAGCATGCCACATTTTCCTATTTCAAACCAATGGGCATTTCCTTCAAGAGCAGCAGTTTGGCTTTTGGCAGCCTGGCCTCATTGGGCTTTTGCGTTTGCCAACCAGGAATAGGTTAACCCACTATGGAACAAGCTGTGTCTTCCAGGAGTGCCATATTTCAGAGGTGTCCATTAGTAAGAAGCCTTTCGTGTAGGCACAAATTCGGAAGGTAAGGCGGGGTGTTTTGGGCCGGCCAGGCCACTGAAACGAATGCTAGATGTCCTCTTTTTTCTTTTCTTGCCTTCATAGAAGGGAGAGCATCTGCCTTCATGGAGAGAAGGATGAGAGAGAACAGACAGACACAAGTTCAAGAAAGAAACTAAACCGCTTTAATGAAAATATCAATAAAAAAAGAAAAAGAAAACAAAGAAAGATATACGCTGTCTACAAAACTGTTTCAAGAAAACAAAGATCCTTTTATTGTGAACATCGCATGCGGGAGCCCAGGAGTCACAGGGGTTCAGCCACTAAGAGGGAATCGGCACCTACAAGGACAGAGTCAGAAAGCATTGGTAAACCCCCAAAGGCGGGAAGAGGCAGGACTTGGTTCCCCTTCCTTTGGGAAACACAGCTGACAAGGAATGGTTTCTGGCCCAGCAGAGAGCTACTGCTGGCACTGAGCAGGGGATGGCTCTGGCGCCTTGTCCCCACGGGGAATGCCCTTAGAGACTGTGCGTGTGCAGAGATGCACAGTGCCCCTGTGCCACGCAGCAGGGCTCCATCGGGAGCCCCCGGGCAGCTGCCATGGACTTCTTTCCAAACCCTGTGCAGCACCGTCCCTCGTCGTCCCTTGCCAGCCACTTGGACTGACTTCGAGCAGTTTAAGGAGTTGGCAAAGATGGGAAGCAGAGCCTGGTACTCACCTGGGCTTCTTCACCTTCTGCACCTTTCTTCTTTTCTTCAGTCCCCATCTTCTTTCTCTCCTCTTCCTTTTCTCTTCTTGTTGGTATACCGCCCCCTCTTCCAAGTCCTCTTGTCTCTTCCTTTTTCTTCCATTTTCCGCTTCCTGCTGCGAGCCTGCAAACCTTTCCATCCCACAGTGGGTTTAAAGAGGTAAAGCTGAGAACAACTGTCTTAACCAGTTGTGGATTTAACCAAAGCTGACTCCTTTTACCTTCGTTCTTCTGAAGGGCTGCTTCTTCTGCGTTCTTCTGTGGACGCCAGGGAGTTTTCCGTGGTATCTGGGTTGGTTGGAGGCAAAGCAGCGGGTGCCTAAAAGAGAAATGTTGGTGTTAGCAGGTGTCAAGGAACACCCTGGAGTAGTAAGTGACGGTTTGGCAAATGGCCAAAAAATCCTCCGTTCTTCCAAGGGCCTCACTTTGGAACACAACGTTCACATGGGTGTGTGACGCTTCACTTATTTGTGGGGGCCTCTCAGTAAGGAGCCTGCGGTCCCTCTGTGGGCAAGAAAAGGTTTGCCCGCTTCATTCTGCTGTGGTTTCTTCTGCCCTCCCAAAACAAAGCTCTGCCAATATCCCTTTGGTGCAACACCACCTTGTGCGGTGGGAGGCTTTGCTTTTGAAATCTGCCTTTCTGCATGTATTTTGTAGTTATTCCCCTTGACTCAGCACGTTCCTAACGTATTGGCGAAACACATTTCCAATTTCACGTACAATGTACCATTCCAGGGTATAAAAAAAAAAGAACCACATAAAGCCACAAGAGATCGAATGTAGGGAAGAAGCACCACAGCTCCTTGGACTAATTCAGAAGTACTCTCCTACAGGAGACACGTTGTCCCAGTGTTTGTGGACCTGCCATACCTCTACCACTTCTGATCCTGCCTCTGTAACTGTCCCTGCACCTTTCTGGATGACAAGGAAAGCAAGTGGTGCCTCCAGGTAGGCTTTTGCCTGGTGCTCCACGTCTGCGTCGCCTGCACGTTCACGTTCTTCCACAGGCAGCTCTGGAAGCAAAAGCACGTGCAGCAAAGTGACTTGTTAGAAGTGGACAACAGCTGAAGCAAAACCCACCCAAAGCCCTACACCAGCTTTCAGCCCAGGCTGTGACAACCCTCACTCCCTCCTCATACCTGTGCATCTGTCCATGAGCGCTGGCGACTCCTCAGCTGAGGGACAGGGAAGGCCAGCCACTTCTTCCCCAAAGATCGCACAGCTGTTTTCAATCATAAATTCCACCAGCACATTTACCTGCACACATCACAGCCTTGGTTTCAGGGTAGGTGGCTGAGAACATGTCAAGCCGCCTTTCCCGCTCCTGACCCTTGCCTCTGCGCAGAAGGCTGTGGCCGTGGGCTGCTCTTCAAGGAAGCCACCCTGCCAGCTCTGGCTCAAGAGAGGAGGCAGCCAGGGACCTCTGAACAGCCCAGCTGTGATGGGCCGGGAAGGCTGCAGCCAGCTGCTCAATCCAGCATACCTTTTCAGTCACCTGCAGCATGGCCTCCAGCGGGAGCAAGTCCTCGTTGGCTGGACTCAGCAGGTTTGGCCCAACGCAGATGGCCAGGTTGCTGGCGCTCATCCTGCTGGTGGAGGCGTTGTGGCCGATGTGCTGGAGGAGGGAGAGCAGCCGCTTCAGGAGGAGGACATTGGCTGCAGGCAGCTTCTCGGCCACCCTGAAGGAACAGGAACACAACCATAATAAAGCATATGCTGCCCATAGCCATCACCAAAGGTGGCCCGAGGCAGGTTGGAGGCAGCGGCTGTGTTGCGCAGCTTTGCAGGTGCTCTCAGGCAGCAGTGAGGGCTCCTGCTGAGCCGGCAGGCTTCTGCCCACACTTACGCTTTCAGCTCTTCCACTTTTGCCTGCCTGCTTGTCCCCTCCATTGCTCTCATCCATTCCTCGTAGAGATCGCTGACGAGGAGCTTTGAAGGGATGCTTCGGAGGAAGTCCTGCAATGCCAAGGGCTCCCGGTGAGCCTTTGAACACCCCAGGCCAGCCAGGAGCTCTTCCAGCTGCAGGTCAGAAGCGCTCACCTTCAGGATGACAGCCAACAGGAGCGCAGGCTGGATTGCGAGGTCCACATCCTTGCCGCTGTCCAGGGCCTCCCGCAGCTCCCGAAGCGATGCCCCACTTGCAGCTCTTCTGAATATCCCCTCTGTCGATGGTCCTTGCTGATAGAGGATATCCAGAAGGTCCTGCAGGAGAGGCTGGGGCTGAGGAGATGCCTTCAAACAGCGGTAGGCAGTGCACCTCCACAGATCTGGCTCCTTTGCCCACAAAGGGGCTGGGACCAGCATAGTGTTCTGGGGGTGAAGAGCCCAATCTCCACTGCCCCATGCCCAGAGCTCCTGGGAACACCCACCTCCTGTGCGGAGCAGCCGGAGGGAGGGCTGGGGACGCCTTCTCCAGGCTGGCTTACCTGGATGGGCTGGGGCAGCGTGCCGGCCTCCCCGCAGAGGGCAGCCAGGGGCTGTCCAAAGAGCGCCCTGCTGCAGCCAGAGCCCGCCTGCCCGGGGACCTGGGCAGCGGCTGGGGTCCACCGCAGAGCAAAGGGCCAGGGTAGCCCCCTCCTCCTCCTGCTGCTGCTGCTCCCTCCTGCTGCAAAGGAAAAAAGGGCAAGAGCGCGTCAACGGAGACCACCAACCCAGCGCTCGGGGAGGCTGCCCTGCTCTGCCCTGCCCTGCCTGCAGCGCGGTGCGGCAGGACGGTCAGGGAGCCAGCAGCTGGAACCGCGGCTCTGGCTCAGTGGCTCTGTCTCACATATTCCTGAGAACCAGCATGCCACCAGGACAGCCCTGCCCAGCCCTCGCCCTGCCCTCCTCCAGGCCGTGGGCAGCAGCAGAGCCTCCGTGTCCTCGCAGAACCACGTCCAGCAGGCGCTGCCCCGCAGGTCTCCTTGCTCCTCCAGGTGACGTCCTCCCTCGGGCTGCCACACCTGAATGGGGACACTCAAGGGACAAGTGAGCAAGGATCCTCCTAGCTCCGATCAAGGAGCGGGGAGCCATCTGCCCGGCTCTGGGGACAGAGCTGAATGAGGCAGCACCTTGAGCGCTCCGCACTGTCGACAGGTCCCGAGGGCTCATCTTTCTCCTGCTGCAGTGTTATAGGCACCAACTTGCAAAAGGTGAAGGGCTGCAGCATCCTCAGGTCTGCAGACCTGGCAGTTGCAGGAGGAAAAAAGCTCTCCCTGCCTTTCTTTCCACAACTTACCTTGTGAGCAGTGAAGTCCTCCCTCCTTATGAGATGGGGCCAGCTGTGGCCCTTGCTTGGGATCATTCTGCAAGAACCAGACAGCGCTTAGAGAGCAGCCCCGCAGTAGACAGGACCACCGGCGAGCTTCCATCCGGCACCAGCAGCCTGAGAGCGTCAGAGCTGGGACCCTCTGCCTTCCCGGGCTCTCTGCCCCACACAGCAGGTTTGCTCCCAGCACCGCCAAGCAAGGATGTGCCAGCGTTCCTGGTGGTTCCCTAATCCCCTCTTCCTTTTCGAGTGGCACAGCAGGGCCTTCCTCCTTCCCTCCCGCACAAGCTCACCCCACTCACTGCACATCTCGGTACAGCCAGGGGTGAGGGAAAGGCCGTTCTCACCTTTGGCTGGCCCTCCAGCAGCCTCTCCAGGCTCCTGCTGTTGAGTGTCCTCCACTGGGAAGGGAAGAAGGAGTGGAGGAAGGTGAGCACCAATGTCTGCTGCTTGGCTGGAGGAGCAGTGCTCAGGGACAGAGCCCAGAGCAGAGAGACACTCACGGCATAATGGCGGCGGCTCAGCTCCTTCTCCAAGTGCTGGATGGATGGCAGGCGGGACACCCGGGCTCTCTTGTCTCCGTCCGGTGTCCTGTGCGCCGGGCAGGGACAGGGAGGGAGCTGGGTCAAGCCCAAGCTGCCTCTTCTCTCTTCTCAGGCAGCTCTGCCTGACAGCTGCCCACAGCTGCGGGGGCACCTCTCCCCAGATGGGGAGCTGTGTTCCCCCATCCAGCTGTGCCTGGAGCACCCCCACGGCTTACCCCAGCAGTGTGCCCACCCACAGCTCCTTCAGCGCACGGGAGCTGCAGAAAGAGAGGAGAAACCGCCTCAGGCCCCGCTGACCCAAAAAACCCCTGGGGTTTGCAGAACCTTGCACAGCCCTGCCCCATGGAGAAGGACACAAGGGCGCGACGAAGCCCCGTGCGGCAGGACAGAGGCGCTGCCCAAGCCCTGGCTGCCTCTGTCCTGCCACATCAGCTGCTTCTGCCCTCCCCTTCTGGGGACCAAAAGATGACCAGGGCACACAGGACGTAGAAATGCCCCTATCCCTCCCTGCCGGCGTGCTGCCTGCTCCCTGCCCAGGCTCTGCACTGAAGGCAGAGGCCATTCACAGGATGCCATGGGCATGCTTGGGAACATCTCCTACCTGGCCATGGGACATGACACCACCACTCGCCCAAAAGTGGCCACGCAGGAGCCGCTGGGCCAGCTGAGGATGATGGAGGTCCCATCCTCATGGCTGCCCTCCTCTTCTGCCACTGCCTCCTTGCCACCGCTCAGCACCCACAGCTGGTCCAGGGCCAGGCGGAGCCGTGGGCGCAGGCTGGTGCCCTGTCTGCAGAGAGGAGAGGCAGACATGGCAGACATGGTGCATCCAGCAGGAAGGTGCCCGCAGGGCCAGGGCTGGGGGAAAGGCAGCTGGGCTCGCAGGCTCTTACTGCCACTTGGCGATGACCAGCTCCTGCTGGAGGAGGAGAAGGCGCCTCTCGCTCCTCTTGCGGCCCCGGGTCAGCCGCACGTCCGCGCTCAGCACCGCCTCGGCCTCGCTGACAGCCTCCCTGCAGAGCAGAGAGCGGCGGGCATGAGAAAGGCTGCTGCTGCGGGGCCCGGCCGTGCCCGCGTGTCCCCGAGTCCCAGGGAGAGCCCACCTGGAGCCACAGCAGCAGTTGGCCTGGCCCATCCCGCCCGGGACAGGAGGACCCTGGCCGTGCCCCAAGGACACGGCCCAAGCAGCCACAGCAAGGATGGGACGCGCGGTGCTGGTGCTGCTCCGTGCCAGCACAGCTCCGTCCTGCTGTCTCTGGTGGCTGTTGGCTCCAACTGACCGACACCGGGAGCCCAATGGAAAGTGGGCGGGCACTGGGGGGCCCGGGGGCGGGGCTTCTCTCCAGTATGGCTGTCTCCCTCTGGCACCGAGGAGCCCAGAGCAGGACACAGCAGAGGGCACCCATCACCTCCCTCCACCTGCTGCCCATGCTGTGTCTTCTGCTGCCCAATACGCACTCAGCCTTCTGGGCCCAAGGGGCACTTTGCCGGCTCCAAAGGGGGCATTGCTCTTCCCCTTGTCGAGCAGCATAAGGTTCCTGCCTACCCCATTTTTTTGACCAGTTTCTGGCAGACTCCGATGGTCTCTGGCGGTCTCCTACAGTCTCCGATGGGCTCCTGCAGTCTCTGATGGTCTCTGGTTTCCTCTGATGGTCTCCGGTGGTCTCTGGCGATCCCATAAATTCTCTTGTAGTCTCCAATGGTCTCTGGTTGTCTCTTGCAGTTTCGGGTAGTCTCCAGCATCTCCAGCCATCTCCACTGGACTCCTCCTAGCACTATGGGGCTGCTGGCCAGAAGGTGAGAGCCCCTCTCCTTGCCTCTTCCGCACGGCTCTGAAACAGAAACCATAAAATTGTTACGTTTTAAAAGACCTTTAAGGTCATCGAGTGCACACATTAACCTGACACTGCCGAGTCCACCACTATACCATGTCCCGAAGCAGCACATGTACAGGTCTTTGAAATCCCTGCAGGGCAGTTGACTAAACCACCTGCCTGAGCAGCCTGTCCAATGTTTGTCAACCCTTTCTGGGAAGAAATATTCCTTGATATTCCCTCTAAAGCATCCCTGGCTCAACTTGAGCCCATTCCCTACTGTTCTGTTGTTTGTTACCAGGGACAAGAGACACCCGCCTTGCTACAACCTTCTCTGGAGTAGTTGCAGAGAGCAGGAAGGTGTCCTGCTGCTGCTGTGGGGCTGCTGGGCAGAAGATGGCAGCCTCCGTGCTGGCCTCTTGCCCAGGCCTCAGGGCAGAGGAGCTGGCCCCCCTCATCAAGAGGTGCAGGGGCGGGGGGCGGGGAAGGAGGGCTCATGAGCGGCTTGACAGCCGGCTGATGTTGCTGCTGAGACACCGTCTGGCAGTTAGGATGGCCCACTTACGGCTAGCGTCGTCTGTGGGGCTGGCGCCGCTTGTTGGGCTGTGGCTGTCCCTGGCAGAGCCCGAGGGTCCTGCGGCGCTTTGGGCAGCGTGCTGCTGGTGGCAGCCCGGCCATGGTGGTGGTGTGCCCCATCAGGCCTGCGGGAGATGGATCCACCTCCATGGGCTCTGGCTTATCCGTTTGAGGTGGATCCACCTGCATGGGCTCTGTGCCATCTGCGGGAGGATCGACCTCCATGGGCTCTTCCTGGTGGCTCTTGTGTGGTGGGTCGACCTCCATGGGCTCCTCTCGCCGGCCATGGCTGCTGCTGCTGCTGGCATCAGCCCACTGGCGTTTCCTGGGCTGTGGAGGCATCCTGAGGGCTTCCACTGAGCCTCTTGGCGCTGGGCCCACCCAATGTGGGCACTCGCCTCCCTTGGCCGGCTCCTCCTCTCCCAAGCAGGCTTGGTGTGAGAGTGTGTGGCTGCTGAGCCAGCTGTGGGCCAGCCGCAGGGGTGCCTGCTTGCCTAATGGCCGTCCGGTGACGTCACCAACGGACGTTGCTGTGGCTGGGACGGTGGCCCCTGAGGCCCTGAAGGCCCCACTGCGGGTGGCCCTTTTGCTTGCCAGAGCCTTGTGTCCTGATTTTCAGCCTTCTGGGAGTTTGTCATTCATGGGAGGGCAACGGCACCTTTGCAAGCCACACAAGAGGCGGGTTTCAGCAGAAGATACCCCCCAGCCCCTACCCGGTGTGTTTTCATGGATCTCAGGAAGAGCTGATAGGAAGCACAGATGATTTCTGTCTAAAATCACCGAAGCAGACAGGAGCAGAAAGGGTGAGAGGAGACAAAAGGGCCTGGCCTGCTGTGGGGCAGAGCAGGGCAGAGGGCCTGTCCTGCTGTGGGCTGCTGCGCAGGGGCGAGAGGAGGAGTCCATTGTAGGGCCAGCGAGGTCCTTGGGGCCTGGAGGTTGGATTTTCAGCCTGCGGACGGGAAGGCCCATGGGGGGTTGCTGTCTCCAGCTGGTTCTTGCCTCAGCTACCCAGTGGATGGTGGAGGATGACGCCAGAGCCGCCCTGGCGTTGCACAGTGAGGATCTGCCGCTGGGTGGGGACTGTCTGTGTTCCAAGAGATGAGGGAGGAGACCTCAAGCACAGAGCTCGTTGCCTCCATAGTCTTTTAAGACTTGGGTCCTGAGATCCTGTTTGAATGGGACTTGTCAGGTGAAGGTCTGAAGCGGGTGCATTAGACTAGCTAGTAGTTCTGCGTGCGTGATTGCCTAAACCATGACAGTGATGTAGGTTTGCTCTGCCTGTTGCTGAAAGCTTGTGCCTAATTTTGTCCTGTCATTGGCACTCTCTCCTTTTGGGAAGTGGCAGAACATGGTTGCGGAATTGAAGTGCTGACCTAGAGGTGTAGCCTGGAAAGCACAGTTCCTTTTTTCCTCCCTTGCAGTGCTCAGAAGTTGCTGCTTGAAAGCTGAAATCCTGTTCTTCATCAGCTGTAAAGCAGTCCTTCTTCACAAGTGATGCCTGGAAAGGGAAACAGCGCAGATTTCTCCAGTTGATTTTCAGAGTTGGTGCTTGGGAAAGCATTTGGGTGTAAACTGCAATTAAAAATCTTTCATTCCTGCTGAGACAAGTTGAGATTAATAAGATGCCTTTTGACACTGCGGTGCAGAGAGTACAGAGGGACAGGAAGAGGCTGTTGCGTATTTGTTCGTTACAGGTGGCTGTTTTTTCACAACTTCCTCTAGCCTGTATGTTGGAGGATGGCAGACTGGCTGGATCGTATGTTTTCATTCCTATAATAACAACTATTGTCCATTCACATTGTGCTTTTGATCTCAGAGGGATCCCCGGGTACTCTACAAATGCCATGCCTGGCTTGCTCTGCACGGCACTGAACTGCAGCCGCAAGAACTGCCTCCCAATCTGCGTGATTCCCCAGGGCTTCACAGATGCCTGTGGAAGAAAGGGGTCTGCCATAGCAGAAAGGCAAATGTATGGCAATACTCGATCGCTTTCTTCTGTACGAAGAAAGGAGGGAGTTGCAAATCCCGTTCCTCCAGATAGCAGCAGAGACCCTGAGGAGGACTGAGGTGTGCTGCTCTGTGGCCAGTGAGGATTTCCTTGCGCTTTTGGATATTCTGTTTTTACAGCCTTTTTGCCCTGGCAGCGTGTGGTAAAGGGCCTCCAGTGGGGCTACAGAGTGAGGCATTTAGTTGGACCATTCAAGACAGGAATGACGCAGTCTAGCTTGCTCTAGGAAGTTTGGTGTATCACAGATGAAGGCTTGACGATCTTCGTTTGCTGTGCTGTATGTCAGCAAGTGCCAGGGTCCCTGAAATCTTTGTAGATACAAGTTATTGTAGTGGAGCTCTTGTTTAACTTTGGCTTAATTTTCCCCAATTAAAAGTAAACCAGAATGGCAACTGTGTTTATAGGAGAAGAAATTAGGAGTTAAGGCCTTTTTTTTAATTCTTTTGTCCTGCGCCTTGTCTCATCACTCCTGTGCAAATGAAATGCTACTAAATGGCAATGCCAGCGTGTTACTTTCTGACTTTTCTTCTGGCATTGACTGACTGAAGGTGCAAGACAGAGAAACATCCACTGCCTTTAAACCTGGGGCAAAGGTAACCACAAAGCTTAACAAGAGGATCTATTCTTTCTGCGTGTATCACCTGCCTCTACCTAAGAGCTAACTTCATTAAAGCTCCTACTCTCTGCTTTTCATACGTGGCAGCAGCTGACCACACTGTTTTGTCCCCTCCAACGTACCTGATCAATTTATTGTTATAAATTAGAGTTGTGCTGTAACTCAGGTGTTAGTGGAGAGGAGGGATGCGGTGCTGAAACAGTCTAGCTCACAGCAGTTGTATCTTAATCTTGCAGGAAAGTGTCTTTAGGACAATGTTGCTTGAGGAGGTTCGTGCGCTGTGTTGGTGTGAGTAGGGGTGGGGAAGATGGGAAGCAAAGTAAAGACTGAGCTGGGCTTTCTTCGGCTAGGGAGAAATACCTTCAGCTCTGTGTTGCTTCAGCCTGACAACGTGATCAGAGTAAATTTTCCTTCATGGGAGAATATGTTTATTCCTTGGTGATGTTGGCTGCCTTATGTTCCAGGCTATTGCTTCCTCTTCCTTAGAATTTGTTGTGCCATGTAGTGAAGTGAAATTCTGCTCGAGGATTTGTCATTTACTCTCTGCTTGTGTTTGCCTACTTGCCCTCGGAAGCAGCCACAATAATTTGAGCCTTCTGTCTTATTCGCTGTCATTGACAGTAACACGTGACGTGCGTGATTGTTTTTCTGTAGCTCTGCACTGGTACTTATCTCCGGACCCTTTGTCTACTTTGAGACTCCCCGCCTGGAAATGATAAATGGGACTTAATGCAAAAAGAGAAATAATCGAGTCCAAGGCGCCTAAATGGGTGTGCTATGTATGCCAAGGCGATGTAAGAAGCTGCAATTTAGAATAAGCCTCATACAACATAGGATTAATGTGCCAAAAGCAGCCCACGATGGGTTTCATAAGAGCAGGCGGTTCAACCGGATGAGGGCTTTCCGGTTTGATGGGCTTTTTTGACCTCCAAGGGGTAGCACATTTAAACTAGCACAGTGTGCTAGACAGAAAGGATCCTGCTCCAAGGGATCCTTTCTCACGGGAGGGGAAGCAACTTGTGGGATCTTGGGTGAGGCACAGGGCCACAGTGCTGAGCAGTCAATTGAATTTTGTGTTTCCTTTGACTTGGGGATAGCGATGCGATCCTCTAGCTGAACACCAGGAATAAAACGCAGGATTTTTTGGTGGCTGAATTTTGATCCATGTGAGTGTTGTGGAGGAGTGGCCTGAAAAGAAACCAATCTGCATTGAGATGTTAAAGACCTAATTTTTTTTTTTTTAGCTCTAGCTGTTAATGGCTTGTCCAATATTGGCAGCAAATGACTGCTGCCTTTTCTGTTGGCAGGGCAAAGGCAAGGAAGTGTGGGACTGGAAAGAGCAGCCTTAGTGCCGCTGCCTAGAAGGAAGAGCGGAGCAGCTAATGGAGTCTGCTTCAGTGCATAGATCCTGTCTTTAGGCAGATGGTCTGCTGGGGGGCTTTCAAGTGGTTTTGTTGAATCCAACCTGGCTTGAGCTATTTCTCATTGCTCCTGTAGTTTCCATGTGTGTTCTGTTGAGGCAATATGCTTAAGCCCAAAGCTTCCCAGACTAACCCACCTCTTCACGAAATACGGTAACTGCCTGAGCCCAAATTCTCGAGTGGTTTGGATTGCTTGTTTGCTCTCTCTCCAGTAGGGCTTTGATATTTTGTCACTGCTGATGAAGCAGCAGCTGCAGAATGAAGGCTGTTACCTGGATGTGCTCTACTGCCAAAACCTTGTGATTTTGGTGTGCTTTTGCTTTTGACTGCGCATTGGAAATGCCACAGCAGACTTTTGGGAAGCACTGGCAACATGAGCTGACTTCAGCAGGATGTGCGGTGTTGAGAAAAAACCCAAGCAGCCCCGAGTTTGCCAGACTGGCACTGAAAACTAGCACCCTCAGTATTGAAGGATGCTTTGGGAAACTAGTCAAGTGTGTCTCAGTTTTAGTTTGGTAGACATCCGTGATCAACGGCTCTCAGCAAAAGGCCCGAGAGATGGTTTTTGGAAAGCAAATTTTGATGTGCCTTTCTGAGCTGAGCTCTCACTCCTTTTCTTCCCGTGACTGGTGAGAGAAAATCCAATGGTCAGTGGATTTTGCAATCCGGGAAGTCTGTGTGGATTTTCTCCCTCTTGTGCTATTCAGTCAACTGGTTAGGGAGCGTGTTTTCGGGAAGGAAATGTAGAAAATTAGAGCTGCGTTTTACCATTGGAAAATCAATGGGCACAGGTTTGGTAAGGAAAACACATGAGACTGAAAGAGATCTTGTGGGCTACAGTCAAGGAGAAAAGAGTTGAACGCTTCCTAGTACGGAAACTTCCTTTTTTCCCTCCATTGGAAAAGACCTCTGGTGCTTCTTAAATATTGGAAAATGCATTGAGTTAGCTCATTTCATGAATCCCATTTGTGCAAGTCATCAACAGGTCAATGAAGAAACTGTAACAAACCCAGACCAGAGTGAATTCAGAAAATAAACTGGAAAGTGAACAGCTGCTTTCGTGGACAGTGTTCTAGATGTGGTTTCTGGCACTGTCTTTCACTGTTGTTGATTATTTCCATGCAGTTTCTTGTAACAGGGCATGTTTAGCGCAAGCCCCATTAGCAGGGGATTAAAAAGGCATCTGGAAAAGGTTTATCTCCTTAACTCTGTATTGGAGAGCAGCTTTGGGAAGCAACCTTTACCGCAAGACTGACTTTGTCAAGAAAGCTGCTTGGGGTTTTGTCCCTCCAAAAATCCTGAACCCTCCTTGTCAATCCGTGTTATTCCTTTTGAGATTGCCTTGACAAAGCTTGAATGTTTTTGACTGAAGGCGACTTTGGTCAGAGCCTGCTTTTGTATGCACATAATAGTATGTGTAGGGTTGCCTAATCGCAGCTTTTTGTTGTCCAAGTTTGTTTCTCTGCATTCGGGAAGGGCCCACGCATCTTCTGAGTGTTATAGCTCTAGTGAGAATCAGCCGTTGCAAATCTTGCCTTGACTGTAGCCTTTTGGCTCTGCGTTTGCATGAGAGTGAAGTAGTGAGACTTCAGCTGGACAAAAGGAGCAAAATATCTGGCTCCAGGAGATCCTCCTGTTGGTTCCTAGCACAGGCATTAAGTGATCTCCAATGGCCTTTTTCCTGTGCGTTTCCCACGGGTGTGAGGGGGTGTAAGTCTTTCACTAGGATGCCGCTCGAAGGTGGACGCTGATGTGGAGGAAAGACACATCCAACAAAGTGTCCGTCAAAAAAATATATAATTTTTTTATATTATATAATATATAATTCCAAGAAAAATAATGCAGAAACATGAAATTAGATCCTGTTTCCACTTCCACCTCTGGCATTTCAGTCAAAAAATGATCTCTTTATTACAGTCATGCTAAGAGCGGGGAATGGAATGGGATACAATGGAGAGGCGAGGAAGCGAAGCGAAGCGAAGCGAAGCGAAGCGAAGCGAAGCGAAGAGAAGAGAAGAGAAGAGAAGAGAAGAGAAGAGAAGAGAAGAGAAGAGAAGAGAAGAGAAGAGAAGAGAAGAGAAGAGAAGAGAAGAGAAGAGAAGAGAAGAGAAGAGAAGAGAAGAGAAGAGAAGAGTTAAGTGGGTAGATGTTGCAGTGTTTTGGAGAAAGCACGGGAGCCCTGCCAGGTGTGGGAAGGATCCTTGCACCCAAGGTTGATCAGGCCAGGAGCCTTTGGCGGCTCTTGGGAGCCCCTGAGATGTGTCCGGGTTGAGGCAGAATAGGGCTTGGTCACCTCCTGGGAGGAGGGACCAGCCTGTGGGAGGAGGAAGCAGGTAATGCTCACATGCTCAGAGAATAGCCGATCGCCAGCACTGGGGTCAGGAAGGAATTTTCCCCCGGGGCACATTGGCACTGGTCCCTGGGTTTTTTTTTGCCTTCCTCTGCAGCATTGAGCACGGCCCCTTGCCAGCGCTCCTTTGGGCCATTTTGGCTAGGTGTCTGCTGCTCCTGCTCCACATAGGTGGCCCTCGTGCCCCGCATCCGGGGGGAAGAAGCTTTCTAGTCTCTAAGGGTGGCCCCCATGGGTTGCTTCTTGTGCTCTGTAGCACTGAGCACAGCCCCTTGTCAGGGCTCCTCTGGGCCCTTTCGGCTCTCTTCTTGCCAGCTGCTCTTGCACCTCCAAGGCACCACTCGTGCCCTGGCTCTCTCGGGCTCTCTTGCCCATTGCAAGTTTGGAGCGGGAGTGAGCTCTGCTCTTCCTGTGGCTCCATGTCGCCAGGGGTTCTTGCTCGTTTTGGAAGGCGACAGGTGTACTTGTCATTGGTATGTGTCATACTTTTGAAAATGCCTCAAGGTACCACACACGTTATCTTCTTCTGTTGTGTGTGATTGGTACCAATGCCCATTCATCCAGTTCTCGCTGTTCAAGACAAAGGAACTCCTTGGCCTTTATTCCTGCTACAACTTTCTGTGGCTCTGTGGCTTTCCTTTGCCAGGCTGCAAGGGATGTGTTTTCAAGCTAAACTGCATCGGCCTGTTCCTGGCCACACGTGTGAATTGTGTTCATGCTTGTGAGCACTGGCTCGGAATAATAACGCAGAAGCATGAAATTAGATCCTGTTTCCACTTCCACCTCTGGCATTTCAGTCAAAAAATGATCTCTTTATTCCAGTCATGCTAAGCACAGGGAATGGAATGGGAGAGGAGAAGAGAAGAGAAGAGAAGAGAAGAGAAGAGAAGAGAAGAGAAGAGAAGAGAAGAGAAGAGAAGAGAAGAGAAGAGAAGAGAAGAGAAGAGAAGAGAAGAGAAGAGAAGAGAAGAGAAGAGAAGAGAAGAGAAGAGAAGAGAAGGGAACAATTACTGCTTGGCCGGTATTCTTGCTCCACATTTTGTGGCTGTGTGGCTTCCCTTTGCCAGAGTGCAAGGGATGTTTTTTAAAGCTAAACTGAGGAATTCTTCACCCTGCACCTGGCTACACAAGCGCAGTGTTTTCATACACGTGAACATCGGCTCTGAAATGGACTCCAAAAAATAAGATAAAATAACATAAAATAAAATCCTGTTTTCATTTGTAACATTTTTATTTGTGTCTTTGAAAGTTTTTTGGAGCTCAAAACTCCCTGGCATTTCAGGCAAATAATGGTCTCATTGTTACTTGACTTGTCATCAGTGCAGGTATAGGATTGGGTAGGGTAGGGTAGGGTAGGGTAGGGTAGGGTAGGATAGGATAGGATAGGATAGGATAGGATAGGATAGGATAGGATAGGATAGAGTAGAATATTTCAGGTGGAAGGGATCTACAACAATCACCTACCTGACCACTTCAGGGTCGACCAAATGTTAAAGCATGGCATTGATGACATTTTCCAAATGCCTCTTACACACTGACAAGCATGGGGCATCAACCACCTCTCCAGGAAACCTCTCCCAGTCTTTGATCACCCTCTTGGTAAAGAAATGTTTCCTCATGTCATGTCCGAAGCTCTCCTGATGGATGCAGCTGTGAGCCATTCCCATGCGTCCTGGCACGGGATCCCAGGGAAAGAGATCAGCACTTCCCTCTCTGCTTCCCCTCCTCAGGAAGCTGTAGAGAGCAATGAGGTCACCCCTCAGCCTCGTCCTCGCTAAACTAGACAAACCCAGTGTCCTTAGCCACTTCTCAGAGCACATGCCTTCCAGCCTCTTCATCAACTTTGTTGCCCTCCTCTGAACACATTCAAGTATTTAACATCCTTTTTAAATGGCCCTGAACCACACACAGTACTCAAGGTGAAGTTGCACCAATGCTAAATACAGTGGGATAACCACCTCTTTGGACTGGCTGGTTATGCTCTGTTTGATGCACCCCCGGATGCGGTTTGCCCTCTTAGTTGCCAGGGTACCCTTTTGTTCAGTCAGTTCTGTTCTTCACCCAGTGCATCGTCTACCTACTCATCTTACAGCTGCACAACTTGTCCAGAAGGATGCTGTAAGGGACAGTATCAAAAGCCTTACTAAAATCTAGAGAAACTACATCCACTGCCTTCCTTTTATCAGCTAGACAGTTGACCTTGCTGCTGAAGGATATCGAATTAGTTATATAGAACTTTCCCTTGATGAACCTATGTTGACTGTGCCCTATGGTTGCCTTGTCCTTTAAATGCCTTTCAATAGCACCCAGTATGATATAAAACACTTTCCTCCTTTCAGATGGTAGAAACTTTAGCGGGGTCTTCCTGTGTTTTGTCAGTAATGACACTCCACATTCAGGCCACCTAGTGAAGATGGTTATTGTACTGCTGCCTGGAGGCACTCTCGCTGCCTGTACGTTCTCTTGAGAATAATTAGTGCATTAAGTGTCCATAGTTATACAACCTGATTCATGAGAACCTAAGCAGCCTTACTCAATGCACGGTCTGGCTTATCTCACTCTATCTTCTAATGCACTTCATGCCTCTTCTAGTGACGAGAGTATGTAAGGTTGTATTTCTCCTACTAGTTTTATAGAAGTAACAGGCAGCAGATTAGGGTGAACAACTAAGATAGCCTGCAACATTGCTTATTTTTAATAGCAGCAGACAGACACATTTTTTGTCAAAGTGTTCTTCTGTTCTTTACTCACACTTTCCCCTTCCCTCTATTAAGCTGTGAGAAAGTAAAAAGCTTGCATAGACATAGTCCAGGACTTGTTACGAGAACTCTTTTTCCTTATCAAATAATGCATTAATAACCAAAAGCCTTGCTTTCCCCTCGGGTTTCCCCACATCCAAAGGAATGCATATGGTATAAATGCCTGTATTTACACAGTCTGAAAGTCCAGAGGAACCTACAGGGACACCCAGAAGCTGTGGCCAGTGCATGGCCACCAAAGGCAGAGACAGCCCCCGGCCCTCCTGGCACGGGGACTGCCTCGGGGCCAGCACCCCAAAGGCCTTCCTCTGAAGGATGCTGGGCGGAGGAGTGGTGGGCGGGGCTGCACAGGAGGGGCCCCATCACCCCTGTGTCACAGTGCCACCACCTGGCAACGCAGCAGTCACAATGTCTCAGGGCAGGATAAAATCCTCCTGCGTGCTGGTGCCAGAGCTGGCCCAGGGGCAGCCCGAAGACATCCAAGAGGAAGTTCTGGAGGAGCCCGTGGAAATACTTGGAGGGGTCTGAGAGAGGAAGACCAGAGGCTGGACCAGGCTGCTGGAGGTTCTCCTCTACAAGGCCAACTCCCAGCGGGGCCGATGAAAATTCTACCTCAGCCTTTGAGGAACAGACACCAGCTTCTCAGGAGATGAGAAGAATCACCAATCCCTGGAGGTGTCTGAGGCTATCAGGCCTTCTCAGCTGAATGAGCAGTGGTAAGATCAAGGGAATGTCTTCTTGAGGAGCACTGCAGAGCTTGCCATCCTCGTCCCCTGTGGAGCAAGGGGCAGCAGCTGTAAGAAATGGCATGCACAGATGTTGCAAGGGATCCCAGTGTTTTGGAGAAAGCACGGGAGCCCTGCCAGGTGTGGGAAGGATCCTTGCACCCAAGGTTGATCAGGCCAGGAGCCTTTGGCGGCTCTTGGGAGCCCCTGAGATGTGTCCGGGTTGAGGCAGAATAGGGCTTGGTCATCTCCTGGGCGGAGGGACCAGCCTGTGGGAGGAGGAAGCAGGTCTTGCTCACATGCTCAGGGAATAGCCGATCGCCAGCACTGGGGTCAGGAAGGAATTTTCCCCCGGGGCACATTGGCACTGGTCCCTGGGGGTTTTTTGCCTTCCTCTGCAGCATTGAGCATGACCACTTGTCAGGGCTCCTCTCCTCCATTTAGGCTAGGTTACTGCCTGCTGCACATGCGCCACAAACACGGCCTCTCGTGCCCTGCAGCTCAGGGGAGGAAGGCTTTTTTTTCCCCCCACGGTGGGCTAGCATGCGTCCCTGGGGTTTTTTTTGCCTTCCTCTGCAGCATTGAGCACGGCCCCTTGCCAGCGCTCCTTTGGGCCATTTTGGCTAGGTGTCTGCTGCTCCTGCTCCACAAAGGTGGCCCTCGTGCCCCGCATCCGGGGGGAAGAAGCTTTCTGGTCTCTAAGGGCGGGCCCTCAGGGTGGCCCCCATGGGTTGCTTCTTGTGCTCTGTAGCACTGAGCACAGCCCCTTGTCAGGGCTCCTCTGGGCCCTTTCGGCTCTCTTCTTGCCAGCTGCTCTTGCACCTCCAAGGCACCACTCGTGCCCTGGCTCTCTCGGGCTCTCTTGCCCATTGCAAGTTTGGAGCGGGAGCGAGCCCTGCTCTTCCTGTGGCTCCATGTCGCCAGGGGTTCTTGCTCGTTTTGGAAGGCGACAGGTGTGCTTGTCATTGGTATGTGTCATACTTTTGAAAATGCCTCAAGGTACCACACACGTTATCTTCTTCTGTTGTGTGTGTGATCGGTACCAATGCCCATTCATCCAGTTCTCGCTGTTCAAGACAAAGGAACTCCTTGGCCTTTATTCCTGCCACAACTTTCTGTGGCTCTGTGGCTTTCCTTTGCCAGGCTGCAAGGGATGTGTTTTCAAGCTAAACTGCATCGGCCTGTTCCTGGCCACACGTGTGAATTGTGTTCATGCTTGTGAGCACTGGCTCGGAATAATAACGCAGAAGCATGAAATTAGATCCTGTTTCCACTTCCACCTCTGGCATTTCAGTCAAAAAATGATCTCTTTATTCCAGTCATGCTAAGCACAGGGAATGGAATGGGAGAGGAGAAGAGAAGAGAAGAGAAGAGAAGAGAAGAGAAGAGAAGAGAAGAGAAGAGAAGAGAAGAGAAGAGAAGAGAAGAGAAGAGAAGAGAAGAGAAGAGAAGAGAAGAGAAGAGAAGAGAAGAGAAGAGAAGAGAAGAGAAGAGAAGAGAAGAGAAGAGAAGAGAAGCTCCTACTCTCTGCTTTTCATACGTGGCAGCAGCTGGCCACACTGTTTTGTCCCTTCCAACGTACCTGATCAATTTATTGTCATAAATTAGAGTTGTGCTGTAACTTAGGTGTTAGTGGAGAGGAGGGATGCGGTGCTGAAACAGTCTAGCTCACAGCAGTTGTATCTTAATCTTGCAGGAAAGTGTCTTTAGGAGGATGCGGTCTCCGTTTTGCATGCCAAAGCTTTCCCTCCAAGGATTATGGGAGATGGGAGTTTTGCTCGGTGGTGCTCTTGGGCTCACTTTTGAACTAATTCTTTAAAGATGTGGTTTTCTTACTTCTGCTGGGGTTTGCCATGTTGAGTTCACTCCTGAAATCCCATTTCAACATCCTTTCAACGTTGCAGGCAGAAGAGCCCAAGTAGTTGTCTCTGGTCCCGCTGGCAGTGGACTTCAGAAAGGAGTTCTGTGTTTTGGTGAAAGAAAATGTTGCTTGAGGAAGTGCGTGCGCTGTGTTGGTGTGAGTAGGGGTGGGGAAGATGGGAAGCAAAGTAAAGATTGAGCTGGGCTTTCTTCGGCTAGGGTGAAATACCTTCAGCTCTGTGTTGCGTGCTTAACTTTTACAGAAGACGCTGCTGTGCTTTTTCTGTTCTTCTCTCTTGAAAGGCTGTCCGTTAGGAGTGGAGTAGAGAGGAATGTTGGGTTTTTTTAAATGATTCTAGAAGAAAACCAGAGAACTAAGAGCAGCTTCACTTTTGTGTCCTGCATTTTGGGCAGAGAAGTGTGTAGATTGTAGCAATTAAGTGGACGGTTTTGTTCTTGTGTCTTGATTTTCAGCCTTTTTCAGACAGGCTGATGCTGCGACTTGACTAGGGATCCATGTCCACCGGTGTTAGGTCCTGTAACTAAGCAAATGCCTCAACTCACAGTCCAGTCTGCTAATGCTCCCCAGCATTCCTCCATTCCCGCAGTATCGACAGGTTGCTATTATTATGATGATGAGAGTTGCTAGGTGGCTTCGTGCTATTAAACACTGGATTTGGCTGCCCAGGGAGGTGGTGGATTCGCCATGCCTGGAGGTGTTTAAAACAAGGGTAGATGTGGTACTAAGGGACATGTCTTAGAAGTGGTTTTGTCAGGGTAGGTTAATGGTTGGACTTGATGATCTTAAAGGTCCCTTCCAACGTCAGCAATTCTATGGTTCTATGATTCTATGATTCTTGTCTCTATGGCTAACGGTTAAGGTTTAATTGTTCCTGAGTCAGGGGAAGTGTAAGTTCTGAGAATGGCCATTCTGCTCATAACTTGGAGCCACTCGCTGCTGGAAGATGTTCCTGTCAGCCTGACAACGTGATCAGAGTAAATTTTCCTTCATGGGAGAATATGTTTATTCCTTGGTGATGTTGGCTGCCTTATGTTCCAGGCTATTGCTTCCTCTTCCTTAGAATTTGTTGTGCCATGTAGTGAAGTGAAATTCTGCTCGAGGATTTGTCATTTACTCTCTGCTTGTGTTTGCCTACTTGCCCTCGGAAGCAGCCACAATAATTTGAGCCTTCTGTCTTATTCGCTGTCATTGACAGTAACACGTGACGTGCGTGATTGTTTTTCTGTAGCTCTGCACTGGTACTTATCTCCGGACCCTTTGTCTACTTTGAGACTCCCCGCCTGGAAATGATAAATGGGACTTAATGCAAAAAGAGAAATAATCGAGTCCAAGGCGCCTAAATGGGTGTGCTATGTATGCCAAGGCGATGTAAGAAGCTGTAATTTAGAATAAGCCTCATACAACATAGGATTAATGTGCCAAAAGCAGCCCACGATGGGTTTCATAAGAGCAGGTGGTTCAACCGGATGAGGGCTTTCCGGTTTGATGGGCTTTTTTGACCTCCAAGGGGTAGCACATTTAAACTAGCACAGTGTGCTAGACAGAAAGGATCCTGCTCCAAGGGATCCTTTCTCACGGGAGGGGAAGCAACTTGTGGGATCTTGGGTGAGGCACGGGGCCACAGTGCTGAGCAGTCAATTGAATTTCATGTTTCATGTTAATTTCATGTTCATATTGACTTCTAAAATCTAGGTTAACATGTTTCCTTCGACTTGGGGATAGCGATGCGATCCTCTAGCTGAACACCAGGAATAAAACACAGGATTTTTTGGTGGCTGATTTTTAATCCATGTGAGTGTTGTGGAGGAGTGGCCTGAAAAGAAACCAATCTGCATTGAGATGTTAAAGACCTAATTTTTTTTTTTTAGCTCTAGCTGTTAATGGCTTGTCCAATATTGGCAGCAAATGACTGCTGCCTTTTCTGTTGGCAGGGCAAAGGCAAGGAAGTGTGGGACTGGAAAGAGCAGCCTTAGTGCCGCTGCCTAGAAGGAAGAGCGGAGCAGCTAATGGAGTCTGCTTCAGTGCATAGATCCTGTCTTTAGGCAGATGGTCTGCTGGGGGGCTTTCAAGTGGTTTTGTTGAATCCAAGCTAGCTTGAGCTATTTCTCATTGCTCCTGTAGTGTCCATGTGTGTTCTGTTGAGGCAATATGCTTAAGCCCAAAGCTTCCCAGACTAACCCACCTCTTCACGAAATACGGTAACTGCCTGAGCCCAAATTCTCGAGTGGTTTGGATTGCTTGTTTGCTCTCTCTCCAGTAGGGCTTTGATATTTTGTCGCTGCCGATGAAGCAGCAGCTGCAGAATGAAGGCTGTTACCTGGATTTGCTCTACTGCCAAAACCTTGTGATTTTGGTGTGCTTTTGCTTTTGACTGCGCATTGGAAATGCCACAGCAGACTTTTGGGAAGCACTGGCAACATGAGCTGACTTCAGCAGGATGTGCGGTGTTGAGAAAAAACCCAAGCAGCCCCGAGTTTGCCAGACTGGCACTGGAAACTAGGACCCTCAGTATTGAAGGATGCTTTGGGAAACTAGTCAAGTGTGTCTCAGTTTTAGTTTGGTAGACGTCCGTGATCAACGGCTCTCAGCAAAAGGCCCGAGAGATGGTTTTTGGAAAGCAAATTCTGATGTGCCTTTCTGAGCTGAGCTCTCACTCCTTTTCTTCCCGTGACTGGTGAGAGAAAATCCAATGGTCAGTGGATTTTGCAATC